>NW_009632938.1:25397-63956 GCF_000690535.1 Cariama cristata | reverse complement strand
TGCGGGCGCGGGAAGGGTCGGCCAGGCCGGGCCGTGTCCCGCCGCGCTTGTCTGAGGGGGGAAACTCGGAGGGGAGGGGAGAAAAATGTTGAGGTGAAAAAGAGCCATTTAGGGAAAATCTGGGGGGAACGACCGGCTGGGGGCATGTTTGGCTTAGGGGTCCTGCGCGACGCCCCTGTGGAGAGGAGGCCGGGCGGCCACCGTTACCTCGCAGCGGCCGCTCTCTCCTCGCCTGCTTTTCGGGCAAAATGTGTTCCCCCGGGTCGGTTTGGTGCCAGTGAGGTGGTTTTCCCTCTCTAGTTTTCCTTGTAGACTGCGGGGAGGGTTTGTAAGGCTTCGTGTTTTTAAATGAAGAGTTTCTCGTACTGGTGGGCTGAGAGGAGGAAGGAGGTGTTTTATAGCACTGCCTACTACACGGGGGTTTTCTCTCATCTGACGCCTTATTTAGTTTCCTCAGTGCTTACTACGCGTACTATACTTACACTCCTAATATGCAAAGTGCTTTTCAAGCAGAGTTGGTATCCAAAGACAAGTAGAGTCTAAAAAGGGAAAGACTTTGGAGCACATGGGAAAGGATAAAATGCATAAGTAAAGGCCTAATAATACCGTGTGTTTTTTATGTTCCAGCAAAAGGTCCAAAGACTTAATGAGAAGTTTCGAGCAGACATTGGGGGCTGTATACAGTGCTTATACACTGCTGGTCTGTAGAATTATATCTGCATATAAATGTACAAACTTCTTTTTCCACATCTTTTGTCCTCACCTCCCCTTCTGTAAGCTAAGAAATGCTGGTCTAAACACGGACCTTTCCTACTGTAAGTGCTGATGTTTCACAATGTATACACCTGTCATGAAGAATAAGCTGCCTTCTGCAGTTCAGCTTGTATATAATTGCTTTCGCCATCAGGTAGAGATGTATTTAATGTTTTTCGTAGTGGTATAAAGCGTTCAAAGCAAAATTTATTTTAGTGATGGCAGTAATAAAATGCTTAGATTGTCAAAACGTCATCAAAATCACTGTGGATTTTTTTAATGCAGACTTGCCTTTTTATTTTTTCAGAGCTAGATTGTCTTTCCCAGATTTAGACTTACAAGATAGAGGTCTGGAAGAGTACCAAACCGATTCAGAAGCACAAAACTGATTGTAAACCATGAGGAGGATTCTAGCCTAGCACTTTAGCTTTTTGGACTTTTGAGGGTTCAGTTTATATAATAAGGAAGTTTGTAGGGCTCTGATCTATCTTTTGTTATCATGGTTAACCATTTTAAGATGTAAAAGTTGCTAACACAAAAATAATTCAAAGTTTGAAATTGCAGTAGTTCAGAAACTAAAGCAATAACTATTAAATATCCCATTTGCACACCAGGAACACAAAATGGGAACAATATTAAAACCCAAGCAATTGGTGTAATACTCAATTGCAGTTGGCTTTAAATAAATAATTTAAAATATTGATGTTTGTTTCTTTTCTCATCTCGTGCATGCTGGACATGAGAAGCTTTGTAACCACAATAGAAAAAGAGGTCAGACATGAAACTGGCTTTAAAACTGGGCAAGACAAATTAATGAAAGACTGTACAGGGTAGATAACAACAACAATGTGGGTTGTTACCCATTCTGTGTTTTTCTAGATAAAAAGGCAAGCAAAAATGTATAGCTAGCCCTTAATGTGAATCATTGGGGAAGTTTTATTTGTTTGGCACGTTTCTGTAGTATTCCCCATCACAATATGCATTTACTTCTGACTTATTCCATGGTTTGGTTCTCTGCTTTTGAACTCTGGCAAACCGTTGCATTCAGAAGGATAGTATTGAGGAAGCAGCCACAAACCGTTATAATACACACTTTTTTCCCCTGAAACTGCTTTGTAAAGGTAAATTCATCATCCACAAAAATGACTTTGACCATTTCAGCCGTTACAATAATACATATTAAAAGCAATACTTTTCCTCTGTAACCTTGAGCTATGCTTTGTAGTGTACATTATTGCACCTGATGTAGTGTGAAAGCCTGAAGTTACTTGCATCTAAATGTGGTCTATCTGACTAGACAGTCTAACCTACCTTTGTCCAGGTGTTGGATTTTCTTTCTGTGGTCTGTACAACCTACGGAGGGAATGTCTTGTTTCTGAAATAACAAGAAGAGACATAAACATAGAGCTTCTGAAATGTTTATTGTCAGTATTACCAGAAATGTACTTGACATGCCAATGGAGTAATTTCCTGTGGCCTCGGGTTGCCTGTGGCAAAGGATCCTCTTTTTTGTTTTATGTTGCCCTGAAACCTCATGACTTAACTGATGAGTTAGGTTAATTGAGTCATGTCAGCTTACACCACTAGAGGGATATGTCCTGTAAATTTAGTGTGTGGATCCAGTAGTTTTTTCCTTAGGAACGGTAAATGGCTGCTGTTCAAAAATTATGCGTGTTCAGCTGTTTCTCCGTGTGATCCATGAAATTCAGAGAATGACACGTGAAGAAGAACATTTTTCTCTATCTCAGCTCTATGCAAACACTTTATCATGGCTTGTACTGCTGGTTGTTTGATTTTTGCAGAAAATGAGGCCTAACAAACAGATTGATTAGAACTCATTATGGCTACATATGTTGGAGAAGATTGTACATATTCCCTCTCATCAGTATATGTATGCGAAGAGGAAGATAAAACTGACACAAAATCTTGAAGATGTTTTCAATACTTGGCTCTAATAGTGTTAAAATAAAGGTATCAGTCGCATAAATAAACCTGAATTTTGTGCTACAAATTGCCTTTTCAAATTTTACATTAGTTATGAACCTGTACCTCTTCTAGGATCTTATTTTATTGGGTCATAATGTATGGGACGTCCTAGGCATGGAATCCTGAGTCGGGGCTCTCAGCTCTAACGTCTCACATCCCATGATAATGTCAGTTCCAAATACTGCAGCTCAAAATGTCATTATTGGCAGCTTTCTGAATTGTCTGGTCTGTACCGGTTACAGAAAAAGGTCATTAACACCTCTAGATCCTGCAAGCCTGATCCTGTGTAACAGGTAATTTATCCCATTGATTTGTATGCAGATAGCATGAGTAAGATGCTAAAAGCAGCATTATAAGAGGCTGAATCAGACTCTTTGTAAAATACCTTGAAGTTTAAGGGCTCTTTGCAAGCGGTGTTGTTGAGATGATGACAATTATGCCTGAAGTAATATTGCAGAAACTTATTGGCACCTGGATGAATGAAAAAGAGAAGTCGTTTCCTAACATGAAGAAGGATTCGATCCAAGAAACTTCAGCAGACTTTAGCAGAACTAATTCCCTATTCATAGCTAGGTAAAGCAGAAGTGTCTGTGCTGGAGTTAAATGGAGTCAAGCGTTTCTAAAGCATCATCAAAGAGACTCAAGTCCTAGAGCCATATAAATATTCATAAACTTGCCAGTGTAATATGACTGTTCTTAGTCATATTTTCAAGGCTATTGTATGCATTTGGGCAAATGGCTGTGGTGGTGAATGACGGCATCACAGATTTCAGCTCTGGTGATGCTGTGAGCATCCAGCACTGAAGGACTCGGATATGAATACAACCACCTGAGTAGTGTTACAAAGGGTTGATGAAAACCGGGGCTGCTGAGCGCGGGTATTTAGGAAAGGAGGTGCGACCTGCCGAGGACGGAATGTTCCCTCATGCAGAGGATGGTTCAGTCCCATATCTAATCCTCAAAGCAGATTTTAAGGAGGCGTTTTTCTTCTCCATCCTTTTCCTAGCACAAACCTATCGGATCAGGTCTATCAAGATGTATCCCAAAACCTTTCAAATCAAAAGCTGAGGCAGGTGTTACCATCGACGGCAGGTCCCCTTTTACCAAAATCAGGATGTTTGTTTTCTTGTAGCAGTGGGTGAAGCTGAAACTTATCTGCATCCAGTGGTTCCTACCCTGAAAGCAGACAGCATGCGTAGGTGTCTCGAAGCACCTGCAGCTTTCAACCCATTGTATTAGCATGAAATAAAATTTATGTCAATTTGCACTAATTTGCAGGGCTGAAATTGGTGCGGGAGGAGATAAACCTGCTGTTCAGCCATTCCTGACTGGGAAAAGTGTGGAAGGAGAGCTCAGCTTAGTAACTTTTCCAGTCATCTGAGCTTAATTCACCCTTACGCGTGAATCAGAGCCCTTATGACCTGCAAAATGTCTATGGTAAATGTACACCAATTTAAGCTGAAATATCAAATGAAAATCTATCATGGGAAGGTGACTTTCTAAAAGCACAAATGGCATGTGCCTCGATCTCATTGACTTTCAAAGGAATCTGGGAATCGGTCTGCCTTTGTGCTTTGGAATTCTCAGGCTTTAAAAAAGCAAAAGCAAATGTTGTGACAATTCATTGTTTACACTTGTAAACAGCTTTCACTTCAGGAAAAATAGGGCAAGCTGTCTTTTTCTGCTTGCTAATTTACATACACAGAGTTCAATATCAAGACATTTGCATGAACTTTGTAACAATATTTAAGTGTGTTAATCTCCATTTGGATCCTGCCTTAAAGGCTCAGTTCACTTCCTTAAATGCTGGCATCTTGTGTCGTCGGAGATTCTTTCGGAGCGGCAGCTGAAGGCCAAGCAGGATGCCCTGGGGTCACTGGATCTTCCGTAGATCCGGTGTCGTACCCCATATGGCTCTCAAATGCTTTGGCACTAAATGTCTATGTTTTAGCAACTGAATTGAGCTTAGGTGTCTGACTTTTTTGGCTGGATGAAGTTGGGTGAGGTCATCAATCCCAACTCCTTACTCTCTTTTGAAAAGCACTCCACTCAGGTTTGAGGTCAGTGAAGCTCCTGTTACGTTTTCTGTACTCAAAGCATCCGTGGAAGGTACGTAACTAATTGACTCTTGGACTTGCTTCGACCTCAGTTGGCTGGAATTGAGGCATTTATGGGAAGCAGCCTTACTTCTGAATATTATACCACTTATTGGAGTCACCTGTCCTTAGGACAAATTATAAGCTCCCTATATGAAATCTGGGAGGACAAATATACCGGAGGACGAGAGGCACAAAACATTGGCTCTCTCCAGTGCTTGAACAGACAGCACTGAGTCCGTTTGGGACTCAAAAATTGGCAGTAGCCCTTTTCGCGTGGTGAGAACAGGAGCAGTGCTCCTCTCCTTTTGTTCCTATCCTAGCTCCCTCCCCACGAATGGAGCTGAGAAAGGGTTTGGAGCAGAACACATCGCTGGTTCTCTCTTACAACCAGCTCCTTTTGGGAAAGAGAAGGGAGGGCGCTGGCAGCTTGCGGTTAAAATAAAAATCTGTACGTAGCAGCATGATCTTGCTGTGGCACAGAGGAAAGACAGTTGTTGTACAACAAACGTATTTTCAGCCCTGCAGGAAAGATTTTGAAGTCTCCACGTTTTATGTGACTTGACAGTGTCCGAAGCCACTGGGTGAATTAGGCAGGACTCCCCTGGTAATAGCAGCTGCCTTGTGCAGACAGGTGGCCGTAAATAGCAAGCTTTTCAGTGTCAGCATTAGTTTGCTAACCTGTCCAGCTAAAGCTCCTCAAACCGGGACCTTCCCTTGTCTACATTCATGCTGCTAAAGTTTCTGGCATCACTGATTTCAAGTGCCAACTCCTGGTGTGTATCTGTCCTTCCCATTCAGACCATTTTGGGTGTATGATCAGATGAAGACTGGGCAAAGACTGATCAGTGCCCACCTACTGCAGGAATGGAAGTCTCAACAGTATAAGGGTGACTTAAGGCAAATTTTGATGGCAAAATATTGACAAGAAGCAAGAAACTGGCTGGAAGACAGGTTAATCTGAAGTCTGTGAGGGATAAGGGCTGAAGATTTTTTCACCCTGGTGGGAATAGATTTAGAGGAACTAGTTGTTGCCAGTGTCTCACCCTTTTCTTATAACTTCCAGTTTAGGCAAGAAAACACTCACAAACTGTTTGTTCATTGTATCTCATATAATGAATCAATTAGTGTCTGAACCTGGAAGGTGATAGATCCCACCTCGCGCTCTATAAAACCCTTGCCCATCCAATTGTGTCCCGCTTGGCGTTTGGTCTCATGGATAGAGAAAGCCTTTTCCTTATATTGCTGCTCTTGGAAACCTCTGCAACAAAAGGGGAAGACCACTAGGAGCAAGCAGAAAGTCTCAGTAGTAAGCAGAGACAGATATATTAAAATGTCAAATGTTAAAAGGATTTATAAAAAATTGAACACGTGAAATATCTTCAGTTGCGCTGCACCTGCGGTGCGGAAGGCAGCTGCTATTCTCTTCTTTGATCTCTGGGAAAATGGCATATTTACCCCAAGCATATGCAAATTTTTCTGCCTTGCCTGGAAATGATGCACATTCTGCTCATGTATAGAAACCATTGTTATATTTCTCTCATTTACTGCAGGGAGGAGGAGGAGAGGAAAGAGACCAAGCCATTATTTACTTGGCAAAAATCCTTTGTTACTTCTCTGGATATCAGTTAATTACCAATGAGCTAATCAACTTACTCCTTGGCCAAACTCTTTCCTTTAACGAGTCATTAATAAGGAGACTCCTTGGATAGTTCAAATTGACTTTATTAGCATAGCCTGGATATTTCAGGCCTATGAACTAAAAGGGAGACAAAAGGAAACACAAGGAAATACAGTAATACATTTCCACTTGCAGCTTTCTTCTGAGGTGACTTCTGTCCCATGGTCATTCCCGCAGTAAATGTTTGATGATTGGCCTCAGCAGGAGAGCTCATTACTAGACAGGGAAAGAAAGAAGTTTTCTGGAGCTTTTGTACCACTGAGCCTACTTTCTTGGTGGCATCAGCTCCCGAGAAGTGAGTCACTTGAGCTTGTATTGCAGAAAGCCTTTGCTTTAGCCACCTCGGTGAGACCCTCCCGCTTCATGTATTTATGAGAGAGAGTTGGCTTCTAGGCATGGTAATGTCCAGGTGTTTGACACACCAAACTTCATACATGTGTCATACCAAAACTGTATATGAGAGTAGGTCCATCATGACACACTTTTCTGAAAAGTTTCGTCCAGAAGTGCGATGTAATTATTTAATTACGATGTGAATTACTTAATTACAACATATGAAGCTACATCATGTGCATGAATCACATTCTGAATTCTGTCTGTGGTAAGGCGTTATGGCTGCAATGGTAAGTCAACGTGATATAATACTGAATTACTGTCTGAGGCAACTTCTCTCTGTACCGAGCACGGCAGCTGTGGGCAGTCTGAATCACTCAATGGTTTTCTGAGTTCAAATGCTGCAATAGGTGTAACCTAAAAGTTAGGCAACTCTAATATATGGTTTAAACTTGACCCAATATGCTTAGCACAAATCCTAGGACACCCTCTGGACACTGTGTGATTTCTGTGATCTGTATTAATAGCTTTGTAGCTTTCTGGTAGAACCTGGAGTGTGACTGTCTCGGGAAAGGGATAGTGACTCCCTTGTAGGCTAGACTTCAAAACCCAAGCCTAGGTTTATCACCTGTAAAATAAGAAAAAGGCTCATAGAATAAGCACTGCTGACCCTGGGGCTGGCTTTTCTCCCCATTGCTGAACAAGACTGGGGAGTTATACTACTCTAGGACTGAATTGTCTGCATCAATTCTGCTACCCAAACGATGTACCCCATTCACGAACAGGTACGACTGACATAGGTTAGGGGACTGCTGATGCTCAAACGAAAGGGGAATCAAATTCAGTAAGACTCCAGCGCAGATTGGCTGCTCTCTCATGCGAAAGAAAGTTGTGATGCTCTCCGAGGTCGATGTTGTACATCAGCCCATTTGATCAAAGGCTAAGCAGTGTTTCTTGATGAATTAATTTTTTTCAAATGCCATCAGGGCAAAGATGCTATCTACTACTCACTGCTCCTGATGTACCAGAGCCAACCAGAAACCCTTTAACACCTTCCTTCTTGTATTCCCCCTTTAAAAGGAGCATTTCTACCCACTGCTTACATTGCCAGAGACTGCACTATTCACATGACCATCTCCGTTTTTGAAGCCAACGCTCTCTGAAGGCTTTGGAGGCCAGACTGCTAATCTCTTGACAAGCAAGTGTACTTCTTGACAGTGTGATTGGTGTTGGCCCATCGCCCTTAATGGCTTGGCCCTCTGACAGCTGGCAGTGATTTTCTGACGGCTGGAGCCCCAGTCACATGCCCCCTGACAGCAGCAGAATAATATTCTCATGCCTCCGATAATGGCAAATGCGTTTGGAAAGCTCATGAATAAAATTGCCTTCTCTCTCTTTTTATAACTCTGACATACTTTTCTGTTGCCCAGTTTCTCCTTGTTCTCTTTTTTTTTTAACCCCTCCTCCCCACTTATTTCTCCTACTCTATCATTATTCCTCATGTTATCAGAGTGGCAGAGACAGACACTTCTAATTTCTTCCCTGCTCGAGACTCAATGCTCTTTCTTTTGGTCTTTGAGCAATTCCCAGCATATTCCCCAGATACTGTTGGCAGGAGACTGAGTCCTGTGTGAAACTGCCGTGCAGAGCCCCTCTTATTTTCCTCCTACCAGCTTCTAACAATGCCAGTTCCGTCTTCCATCACCCTTGCTTGCCAGCTTTGATATTTATTTTCAAAACATGCCTTTAACTCTTGTGTTTTCTCAGGAAAGTTTGGGCTTGGTTCCACAAGCCTGACATACCTCCTAATTCAAAGCACAGAGAGGAACCTTGGGTACAGGGAGGCAGGGGAAAGGGGGAGCCACGGTGTAAAAGCTGATTTTTATTTTTGCCTTAGCTCATCGAAAGTATGGTTTACTGAGCAGGAGGAGCTTATAGCTCAGTTACACATCAGAGCAGGAGTCAAGGAAGCAGAGTTTGGGGATTTTCTTAATGGGACTTAGTTATTATCCCTGAGAAACTGGTCGTAGGAGGGAGGGGATTGCTGCCAGCATGCAAGAAACCTCCTGTTTCAGCAATCTGGGATGAAAGATTAATGTCTAATTCTCTAGAGATTCTGGTAAGATAGGAAAATAGATTATCTTGCTGTTTGCAATACCCCCCTCAAAAAACTAGTGCGTCGCTAAATGAGCAGTCCTACTTCATTTTCAAAGGTGGGACACCGCCGCACGAACCAAACAGGTACCGTTGTGAATAACGACACCCCGTCCCAGCCACCCCCCGTGTGCCGTCATACCTGTTTTACAATTGCATTCATTTAGCGGTGGTGAGTGGTGCTCGGCGGGTCCGGCGCCAAGGCTGAAGCAGTTCCTGAGCTGTGCTTGCTCTCCGAAAATAAGACTCAGCCTCCTAAGTGTGGGCACTTTGCTGGCTCTGAGCCTGCCTGCAGCAGAAGTTCAAAACTTCCCCGCCGTGTTTAGGAATAACTGAGCTGAGAAAACCGCTCCCTTGCCAGTTCCCATGTCCTCCTCTGGGTAATGTGAACAAGAGCTGGGACCTGCATGACTACACCCAACGTGGGCTCTAGCTTTCCTTTCACAGCTGTCCCCCGGGCTGTGCACACATATGTGAAGAACATAGGCATCAGCCTGGTCCTGAAGATGGGCTTAAACCCAACAGTCTTTGGGACTATTTATACATAGGACAAGAGCAATGCTTGTGGAGACAAAAACCTTCGCTATTCCTAAATCTTGTTGTGAAGGAGATCCACAGCTGGAGCACAAAACTCCCTTTGCTCACAAAGCTATGTCAGAAATAGCTGGTTTATGTGTTCGCAGAATAACTCGGGTATGCAACCGCTGTAAGGGAGAGGGACATGAGGCTCCCGCATTGAACGAGCTGTTCTGGGCTCGGCTGTGATTACGTCTTTCTGCTGCTTAGTAGGGGCACTAGTTCCTACTGGTTTGTGCTGGTGAGGGAGGGAAGTAGGACAGCTTCATGTCCCATCTGAGCTGAGGTCAGCCCTGGGAGCACTTCCATGAACAGGAAGACCTCTTTTCCCAGGATTCCCAAGAAAAACCTGCAATCTGCTGTAGCCTGAGCTCTCCCAAAGGCAATAATATACATTTGGAAGTATTTGGGGGGAACTCAAGGAGAATAGCTTCTTTTGGAGCCATGGAAATCACTGCAGCTACCTGTTCAGCCAGGTGGGCGAGCTGAAACAAGTGGTTCCCTGGAGACCCCATCATTGTTCTTGGGAGCATGGGTAGGACAAGCTTCTCTTCTGTGCCACGTGGGTGTCTCAAATTAGGAAAAATACCCTGCAGTTTCCTACCATTGCTGCACTACGCTGCTGCTAACGAGTGGCTGCCACAGGGGATCTCATTTTATTTTATACAGAGATTTTCACATGGGCTGTCTTCTAAAATGCTCGGAGTTACCTCGAGGGTGTTTTAACTGGACATTTGTGAAATACTCTCTGGAGCAGTTACTGGTGGTCCAGGAAGATGTTCTGGCTCATCAGGGGGCCTTGGTCCACCTTGGTTTTCTGTTCTCAGGTATCGGGATGCTGTAGGATGAAGCAGACCAGATCCCAGAGCTCTCCTGGACTCTCATCATCATAGTGCCACTGGGGTTTCTTGTCTTCTGTAAAGGTGTGCTGTGATCAGTATTGCTGTTGGTAGCAACAGACCATCACATTTGTGAAATACTCTCTGGAGCAGTTACTGGTGGTCCAGGAAGATGTTCTGGCTCATCAGGGGGCCTTGGTCCACCTTGGTTTTCTGTTCTCAGGTATCGGGATGCTGTAGGATGAAGCAGACCAGATCCCAGAGCTCTCCTGGACTCTCATCATCATAGTGCCACTGGGGTTTCTTGTCTTCTGTAAAGGTGTGCTGTGATCCAGTATTGCTGTTGATAGCAACAGACTATCAGCTTTGTACTGAGTTTGCAAGGCCTCAGGACCAAGCCTCGCCAGGTTTTCTGTCTGAACTTTTTTTCACCTGCCTAAGCTTTGTTTTACTTGGTTTAGCTGTGACAGCGATTTCTCTGATTGATCAGGTGACTACAGCTAATTTGCTATACTTTTGTATAACCATAATTTACATGAGTAGCAGTAACAAGCAGTTATTCTATGAAGAACAAGACACAGCTCTAACACAATGATGTATTATAGAGAAATACAGGGCTGGTACGACAGCAGAGACCTTGAGAAAGGGAGATACGGGATGCGGTGCTGAGGAGTGCAGGCATGGTATGACAGAAAATGGGGCATGGGCTGGCACTGGAGACCTCATGGCTATAAACAACTCGCCCGTGGGTAGTTACAGAAATACAGACCTGGATCTGGACATAACTAGTTTTAGGGGTAACAAAGAAAACAAAGAAATATTATCTAAGATACGTAACATACGTAAATTCACATGTAACCTGGATCTGTAGACACCTGAAGAAAAAGAAAGGTGTAAAAGCATATGAACAAGCATATAAAAATGACCCAAAGTGGATTTTAGAGTGAGGAAGGATAAGGCAGTAACATAAACAGCATATTCTTCCCAACGAAGTGCACCAGAGGCTGATGACTTACGGTGTTACCCTGTCCAGCAGTCTAAAGTTACTGATTTTAAGACCCAATGGACCAACGGAAGAGTGAGCGTAACACCAGAAAAAGGGATGGAAACTAAACTAATGTGATTTTAATTGTATTATTACTATTATTGAAACTTTTTCTGTATAGAATTACTGTATATGGAATTCCTATTTTTTCTTTTTCTCTAATAATTATATTGAGACTAATAATGATTCTTGAATTAGACAGTTAATTTTTCAATTATACTAGCACTAAGATCTTGGTATAGAATTACTGTATATGGAATTCCTATTCTTTCTTTTTCTCTAATAATTATATCGAGACTAATAATGATTCTTGAATTAGAGAGTTAATTTTTCATTTATATTAGCACTAAGATCTTGACTTTACCTGCATATGCGGTGTGCTTCCTCTTTGCCCTTGCACAGCATTTGGATTATAACACTTCAGAGGCTGAATTTTTTGGATGAAATACAAATATCTACAGAGTAAGTATTTTCATCCAAGCTTGTTACCACAGATGCCCATTATTGTCAGCAGAGACTGTAATTTAGTCTTAAAGTAGAAGTCTAAAAAGGGGTCAGATTAATCATGCTGTAAGAGTGTCTCCTTTTTTTCTGTTAATTATACACAGAACCCAGGCTGACTAGCTTAGACGGAATTGGTTTAAGACTTCAGATGTCTTGAAACGATGTGAATCCAACCCAAATGTGCACGCTGTTCTGACTTCACACAATTTTGTCTGCAGACCTGAGATGTCCTTGAGACAGGTGATCCTGGAAACCCTTTCTAGAAGGATCCATTGATCATGTAGTGTTGCTGCAAGTGCAGAAGGGGCGTGCAGCAGCTGAGCAGGCAGCTGACAAGTGGGGTCAGGTCCCATTTGGGAAGCTAGGATTTCCTCAAGGTTTCCTCAAGCCAACACCAGAGCATGGTCTTGTATTTAAGCAAGTGAATTTGGATGCGAATGTAGGCTGCAGCTGACATCCCGAGCAGCGTAGGCATAGGTATGCTAGTGAACAACAGCGACAGCTACGCTTGCGTTCAGTTTCCTAATATCAGGCTAAATTTGTTGGCATGACTTTTCAGTTAGTTATCTAATCTGAGGCACCTAAAAAGACCTGACACTCAGAAGACACTATTCCTTTCCAAGACCATTGAGACACTGATGCTATGGAGAGCTGCCACATCAACAAACCAGCCTGTCTGTGCTAATGGATGCAATTCCAGGGAAAGACAGGCGTACGAGTGTGTCTAGGCTGGAGCTCAGGCTTTGAAGCTCATTTCCTACCTGTCTGAAACATCTCTGACTGAACGTATCAGTCCCTTACTGTTCATTTATTGGGTGTATTTACTTTACTCCCCTTGCTGGCTGGTAAGACCTGCTGCTCTGGTCCTGGTCTGATTCAGACCTTCCAGCCCTTATCCAGGGTCCTTGGTGGACCCTGTTTTATCATAGAATCATAGAATCATTTTGGTTGGAAAAGACCCTTAAGATCATCGACTCCAACCATTAACCTAGCACTGCGAAGTCCACCACTGAACCATGTCCCTAACCACCACACCTACACATCTTTTAAATACCTCCAGGGGTGGGGACTCCACCACTTCCCTGGACAGCCTGTTTCAATGCCTGACAACCTTTTCAATGAAGAAATTTTTCCTCATATCCAATCTAAACCTCCCCTGGTGCAACTTGAGGCTGTTTACTCTTAGCCTATCACTTGTTACCTGGGAAAATGGGTTCCTGTTCTAAGAGGCTTATCTTTCGTGCTGGAACTCCAAGTGCCATGTCAGAAGAAAGCACCATATTGCAGGAGGCCCCTGCAGCATGCATAGATGGAGTCGAGAGAGTTCAGCTCAGAGATCAGGCTTTGAATCCTGCCGTCTTTTGGGTCTCAGGACATCTTCCACATCTGTGGAGCCTTCATTTCTCCATGCTGCTGAGGTTTCCATCCTTCATTCCTCCTACCGTTCATCATCCCTTCCTGGTTTAAGGCTAGGATCAAGCAACAGCACTCAGGATGGTTTACATCTTCCGTGTGCGTTACCCTGTGGATGGAGAATGGGTCCCAGTGCACTGCAACTGATAGCAAGGCTAGTGACTGAAATGCTGAACATCTTTTACAAATGCAGTCAGGGCAGAGGGAACCAAAACACCTTTCCTCCAAGAGAGTTTATTTGCATGAAAAGACAACTGTTCACTGAAACAAGGAAACCTATAACTTTTCCTTTGCTTTTTAATTTGAAATTGAAATTTGCAGTGGAGAGCAGCCATTTCGCAGTACAACCTGTGTTAATCAATTGTCCCACATACCATTTTTTAATTAAACAGACAATTGGAGTGAATTAGGGCAGGGACAGACGCACAGGGAAATTTGGACTGCAGATGATCATGGGGTGATGCAGTGAACACTGGCAGTCAGGAGCTCTCCGATCTCTCATCATCTCAGCCACAAAACCTTCTGTTTGACCTTGGCCACATCTGTAACCTTGAATCTTTTCATATCCCTCACCTACACAATGTATAGGTCTTAAGGATGGGCCCTGCCTGTAACTATACATGGTACCTTCCCCTAGGGACTGAACTGTGACTTGTGGTTGCTGCAGTGAAACAAAGAGAATATTGCAAAAATGCTGTAACACTTCAACCGTTAGAAATATTCTGTGTGCAGGTAGATCATTATCCGAAAGCTCTCCCATAGGATAGTGAGGCTAAAGTACACTGAATCAGATTTGTTTGTGGTTTAAATCCACTAAGGATTAATTGATCTCTACCCTACTGATTCAGAGGTGTTTATTTAGTCCATTTTGCTTCAAGCAAGAGTTCCTTTGTTGTAACTGGGAATGCATTTTTGCCTGCATGAGGTCTAAAATTGGTTAGCAGTAAATACAAAAGAGTTGCCAATAGGAGTGTTTCAGCAAGAAATGCGCTGTGTTGGGACAGGACCACTTGTGAAGGCGGTGATATTAATGATGTGATATTGCTGGAGTGTTTGCTGGTTATTGGACGTCGCTCTGTGAATCCCAAAGGCTGGTATGGATTTCTGAACAGACATTTATTCATCTAAAATTGCATAACATTTCTTAGAACTATTTTTTTCGCACTGAAGACCAGCATTTGCATCTAAGCTCAGAGTCTTACTGAGCTGGTCAATGTATGGGTAGTCATTCATGCCAAGAGTGTGTGATTTGAAGGAAAAGACAGAGCTGAGGGGGACAGGACATCCCTGGAGACAGATTTATCCACCCCTGTGCTACACGGCATGTCAAGTGGCCAAAAGACCAGAGCTTTTGTCTCTGATGCCCAGTCTCATCCAACCGATGGCACCTGTTCTTCTCCCTGTTTCTTATTCTGCTGCTTCAGATGTGCTTTCAGGATGATCTCTTAGTGGCCACCATATGAGCCCCAGGTCCTGGGACAGTTCTTCTCGCTCACCACCTTAATCTCAGAGGAGCTGGCACCCATGACCCACGTTGCAGAAGACCTGGCTGAACTGGGGTTTTGCTTCCTACCATATCTCAGCTCAACAGGGGTGGTTGAAGCAGCTCACTGGTTCTCAACTCAAGCCATGCTTCACCTTGCCAGTTAAGAGACTAAAACCCCAGTAAATTCTGCAGGACTTTTCTTCATTTTTTTTCCCCCCATTAAAACGTGCAGCACATTCTCATTTTCCAACTTTTTTTTCTTTTTTTTTTCTTTTTTTCCAGCCAAGACAGTTAGAAATGTACTTAAAAATTCAGACTGAGAATCCCCTGTATTCACACAGTCCCAAGAGCTGGGAGTCACCCCCCCTTCCAGCCCTGCCTTGTCACCTTCCCACAGCGTAGGATGCACAGTAGCACAGAGGAAGATGAAAACAGTGAAAGGCTCAATAGATGATGATTTGGTGACTCATATTTGATGAATGCCTCACAACCATCTTTACGTAGGACTGCAGTAGTTTTAACTGCTTCAGCCTTCTTTGCATCTAAGGCAGAGAGACTATGGTCCCGTCTTCTGCTTTGTGGCAGCCACGCTTCCAGTGCCAAATGTGCTTTGTTAATCCAAGTGTATCAAGAGACAACTGCCTTTTGCTATTTGCAGCACGTAAAAATCAATATGCCACTTACATATCCTCTGTGACTGTCATCCCAGACACTTCTGCTCTGCTATTACGTGCAGAGAGTTTACCTCCTTCAAGCAGAACGCTGTCTATTTTCTGCATGAATGCAAGAAATGCTCCGACATTATGACCCCATCTAAATTACAGGTGTGAGAAAGGGATTTATGAAGGATATTACAGGATGGGTGCTTGTGAAAAAATAGTACTGGTCCCCATGGACAAGGATATGCTTTCTATTTCCACAGACCTAGCTTTTACTGAGAACCAAATTTTGACCATACACCTCAACTGTAAGGTGTTAGTAAACCTCTGTCTTGGAGGTGTGGTGGAATAGGTGAGGACAAGCCAGCAGCCAAGAATCGCTTATATAGAGCTGTCCTACCTGATCTGCCCCACAGTAGACTATCTCAGGGCTGATGAGCCAAGCTGTTGTTGAAAGCCACTATGGCCTGTGGGATTGTGGTCTTAAAAATAGAATAGGGGAGAGATGCATAGAAAGGGAGCAAAGGAGAGAAAAGATGCTTGAGGAAATGATTGAGAGTGGTTTGTGGAGAATGAGCTACTTTGAAGCGCCTAATGGCCAAAACAGCGCATGTGGACACCTAATTTAGATATCTAAATCTTGGAACAGGAAAATCTTGGAAGAGGAAAGCCGACGCAGATGCTAAGGGACACACAAGTGGGCTCAGAGGTCAGGTCCCCTTGGCAGAGTGGGGAAACTCAGGTCCCCGAGCAGTGGGAAGGCAGGCGGGCAGTACAAAAGGGGAACCACCGAGCCAGGCAGCAGGCAGCACATTGCACAAGGCAGAATCCTCTGATCTCTGGGATGGATGTGCCACACTGAGATCTCACTCACATGGCACATAAAGCCTGGGTCCTCTCCCAAAGTGGAGCAGGCAGAGAGGTGGTTGCTTTCTTTCCACCCTTTGTCTACTGCCCCGGAGCTCAGAAATACCCTGGAAAGCCAAAAGTTCAACTTCTTCTGCTTCCAGCAAGGATTTCTACCCAGACCTGGGAGATCTGCCCATCAACAGCCTCCTGGTTCCCAGGGTGGGGTGGAAGAAGTCTACCCTCCCGCCAATGATGCCCAGCAAGTCAACAGCAAAGACACTGTATTGAAATGATCCAAAATCCTTGCTGGGATAGTGGGCTCGCCCAAACAAGCCTGGTCTGGCCCTCCCTGCCCTCTGGCAGGAGCCATCATCCCCTTCTCCATCCCTTGCCCTCTCTGCCGGGTAGATGACACCCACCCCACCTCAGTACTGCTTCTGATTGCAGCGAAAGGAGTGGGGTTTACCTCTTTTCCCTTCCTCCATTCCCCCATGGAGGCTCAAAGGAGACCTTGGGCAATGCCTTCCCCACAGTCCTGGCCATGGTGAAGGCTGGCTCCCAGCCCACCCTGGCTCCTTCTGGGGGAAGGTGCCAGCAGATGGTGCTCTAAGACCCCAAATTCAGCTCTCCTGCCCCACATCCCAGGGGAAGGGCACCTTGGCACCAGCAGCCCACAGCACCCTCTTTGTTCAGGCCTTTCCCACCCTAGGCACTGCACCTTGAAGCTTCTGTAGGGCCAAATACTCAAGACGAAGTTTCAAAATCATGCATATTATAACATCTTCTAGCTCCATCCATCCTCCAGGGCCTTTGGTACCAGTAGCATTTTCCCTTGGCAAGGGGGATTTCCAAGCAAAGACAAAAATGATATTAACTTCTTTCATCAGAGTTGATCTGTTCTGGCAAAGCTCAACTAATGCTTTCCTCTAACTTGCTCATAAAAAACTGTAGCCCGCATCTTGTCAGCATATCTTTGGACTGCATTGACTTAAAACCAGTGCTTTGATAAGTTTGTTCCACCTCAGAGATGTACCCAGCAATCCTCAGGGATGGACAAAGCCATTTTCTGATAAAAAGACAAATTTCAAGGCGAAAAAAGCAGTTCAGCTGATGACAATATAACCTAGACGCAGGCAAAAAAAAGGCAGTGCTGGGGAGAGTGAGTTATAGCTGTGCTCTGTAGTTTATGGGAGAAGTAAGGTCTGTGTTTACAAAGCAAGAAGAGGAATGTAAGAAAGTACTTTTAAGCTGTCAGCTATTTTATGTCCCTTGCTTGTTTAATTGTGGACTAAATATAACAGTGGTAGAGACCAGAGTGTGCAAGTACTTGATGCTTTGGCACAAAAGCAGTGTAGAAACTTTAAATTTGTGCTGCGCTACAATTTGTTTTATGACACTGATTTGTGGGGAAGCGATAGCAAGAGGTGAAGGTTTGCCTGCATTACCTGGGGCATGGTTGCTTGGGTATTTGGGCTGGGAGGTCAGACAGTAAGTTTTGTGCCCTTGCAGCTTCTGAGTTCTTCTGTTCAATAGTTGCTATGAATACATTTATTGTTTTGTGGGAGATCCCCCAAGCTCCCATTTCAGTAACAATTCTTCCTTGCTGGAAACCAAGCTGATGATGCTCACCCAAGAAAAGCCAGCACTATGGTGTTTGCTCCAAAACTTGCAACCGGTTTTCATGGCTAAATCTACAGAAATCGCTTTTTCCCACCAAAATGCAGCTGTCTCTGAGATAAACCACAGCAGGGGTTTAACGCTGTGCAACTGCTTAGTAAGAAGTTTTTTTTCTGAAACTGTAAAGAAGACTATGGGTTAGCGGGATATAATTACCAGAGCTGGAGTTTGGCTGTGTGCTTAGAGCTAACATCCTTTCACTCCAGAAAATTGCTGTAAAGGATTTCAGGCGAACATGAATTTCATTCCTGAGTCCCATCCTGGAGATGGCAGCTCCCACGGCAGCTGTGTCATCCATCGTGGGAGGAAGAAGATGCTGGAAATGCTGCTTAGGGAGCCCTGCAATCCTCCTGCACTTTTGCTTTCGGGAAGAGACTGGGAGAAGAAACAAGCAATTTGATAGAAAACAGAGAAATATGCCAGTAATGAGATAGCTGTCAACACTCCCTGTGGATAACCCCATGACAGCAGAATTATTTATAGACGGAAGTGTCTGAGAACTTACTTTCTTTGACACTGTGGCCATGGCAGAGTAATGGATGGCTCTACAGGACCGGTTTTCAAAACCACTCAATTAGGAGCAATGAGGTGCAAAATTACATGTGCAAAGAGATGGAAACGTAGATGTCTGAGATGAAAAGGGCCTTGCTG
Organism: Cariama cristata; assembly: GCF_000690535.1. Taxonomy (NCBI): domain Eukaryota; kingdom Metazoa; phylum Chordata; class Aves; order Cariamiformes; family Cariamidae; genus Cariama; species Cariama cristata. The sequence goes on along the minus strand of NW_009632938.1, from coordinate 45,254 downwards.
GCCTGCCAGCACCACCCAGTTCCCAACAGGGGAGAGAGAGAGCTCTTTTCTAAGCACCTCAACATAAAATTGCTCTTTTTTATGAATGTTTTTGAACACATGACTATGGTATGTGGAGCCTGAAAACTGGAGACGATTGGGTTATTGTTTGCTGCTCTGGATGCCTATGTGTGTATAAAGGAAATTGGTTTCCTTCTCTCCAGAGGAAGAAAGTCAGAAAGAGCTCGATTTAAAGTGGAGTTCCTGTTTTCATTCATTCCTTGGGATAAGAGAAAGAGTAGCTTTTTCCAAAAGGGCATATCCATCTGAGGAGGTCATCAGAGCTGATCAGAAACTGCTCACTTAGAAGTGCAGCCAGCAAGCGCTCCTTATATTTATTCTTCCTTACCATTGCTCACAACCCAAAATGAAAAAGTGTCACTAGCCTGAAAATTAGTGGTCTTCTCCTTGGGTAAGGAAACATTTTGCTCAGGGCTGGACAGGAAGATTTTATGTTACTGCTAAAAATTTCTTTGTCAGACTGGAATGACGTTTACTGATCTTTGGGATTTTGAGGGATCCAGGCTTTCAGTGACACTGAGTCCCTGCAAAAAATGTCCCTCCAGTTCTGCTTTTTCAAATTACGGAAGAAGTTTGGTCCTGAGAGGAGAGTGCAGCTCACTGCTTATTTCAGCTGTTCTCAAGGCTTGTGCTGGTCTTTATCCAGGCTGTCTCTTTTGCTGAATTAATTTCAGGAGAAAAAAGGGAGGAAAACTGGTACCCAGTAAGCCACTTGCAGTAGAGACATTTCCCTTGCTGTGCTGCCGCAGAACCTGACATTATTTCATAGAATAAAGGGGCAACCACCCATTAAGGGTCATAAAGATGCCCTGGTTGTTATTGTTAAGACTGAATTGCAGCGGCAATGATTTGAATGGCAAAGGGCTCCAGATGCAATCAGTTGGCTCACTGGGTCACGGAGAGCACGGTCTGCAGGCTGCATGGCTCCTTTCTTCTTCCCTGCTTCGCCCTCCTCTTTCTTGATACAATCTCCATCTTCTTCCATGATGTATATACACACTACAAGAGTATTATTATTCCTGTTTGCAGTAGTCATTACGGCACTGGGGATTAATCACCAGGGCAAAATTTAGCCAGCGAGTGCCAGCAGACCCAAGCACAGGCATTTGCTCACATTTTGAAGCCTCAGCATTAACACTCAGCTGTGGTCTAGCAAGCAGAGAGGAGAGGTCTGAGTGCTATCTTGTAATCTTTTGGGGAGCATTTCTGAGCCCTTGGACAAATGGGGTAAGCAGCAGCTCTGCAGTTTGAGCACTGACTGTGTTTTGTGCAGTTGGTCTCCTTTTCCTGACCCTACCCATCGTCTTTGTGGTGCTATATGCAAGCTGTGTCTATCACAGGGTGGGATTAACTTCATTTTCCTTCACATGTCTCAATGCAAATGTCTCCATTTGACTGAGTCACCCACAGCTCCCATTTTTAGTCACAGAAGATAAATGGCCACTGCTAAAGCAATTCCCCAGCCTATTTTAGGTGCCTGCCTGAGGATAAGTCAGATGATGTGTCGTGCCTCTAAAAAAAAATGAGACAACTCCTCCCTGACTTGAGTTGCCTATGCCAATTGTAAAAGATTGAGATACAGCCCCACTAAAACTTCACCGATCCTTATGTGCCTAATCAGCAAAAGAATTTTTCCCCAAGCATTGAAGAATGTAGATAAAAACCAATTTAACACAACTATTAACCTCAGACGTATTGTGCAGTGCTTTGGTTTTCTCTGAAGGTCATACTGCCATGCGGTGTACCAGCAGAATGATTTAATCCTCTGGTCTGCAGATGCTTGTGAATCCATGAGACCTCCCCAAAGGGTTGGTGGAAAGTAGAAACAGCAGGCTTGGCCATCTCAGCTGTTGTACAAGAGTCTGTAGCTCCATGGAGAAATTTGTCCAGTTCAGATTGAAAACAGCTGTCAGAGGACATGTCCTAGGCTGTCCTGACATCTGTGTTAAAGTCAGTTGATGGCAAACCCTGTCTTCCATCATGATTCAGACTCAGGGGTGTTGGTTCTTGCTGTCATTGCAGCTGTATACCCAGGGCACATTGATTTGTCCATCTGGGAGAAGCACGTGTGGGGTAGTGTTGTGTCCTCCCCTGTGACCTATGCCTGACGCTGAAAGGCTCCGTGGACCACGTGCCATCCCTGAGCCATGGGCCAAGACTCACAGAGTGATCAGAGCCTCCTGACCCAGGGAAAATTTGCATCTGAGGCCAGTGGTAATAAAAGGGCAGCCAAGACCTCACTAGAGACAATTCCCAATTTTAATCCCCATTTTTTCCCTTCCCTTAATTTGCTGCTCTTGCTCCATCCCCAGGGAAGACCCAAGCCTGGGGTAAGAGGCTGTGAGTGGGAAGAACTGTCCCCTCAGGGATGCCCCATCCCCTCAGGGATGCCCCAAGCTCCAACCTCTGGGCTCCTACACAGGAGCCGTGTTGGTCCGTGTGCCGGTCGCCTGCCTGTGGCCCTGCCCGCTCTCCGCACCATTGCTCCCATAAAAAGAGCCGTGTTCAGCCATTATGGATGTGGAGCGTGTTGGTGTGGAGGGAGCATCATTCATCAAGGGGCTCTGGTCTCTACTCATTATGTGCCGGCTAGAATGAATCAATGTTAATGAGGCAATTTTTGGTCATTTCCACTTTGTATGCACAATAATTATTTTCCACCTTTGCAAAATAGTCCCCAATTAAACTGATGGATTTCAGCAAGGTCTTGTGAGTCTAAACCCTATTCCTCCTTTATAGAGGCAGCATGGCCTGTGAAATCCGTTGTGACTGAGCTCTGCAAGGCACAACAGAGTTTTCAAATGCCTCCCTTTGCTGGGTTTTAATAGGCTGAACAAATGAAAACCTTTGGTGAAATCAAAGATAAAGAAAGAGGCGACACATCTCTTTCTCGTGGATTAAAAAAACCCAACCACCCAACCTAATTCCTTTCAATGCCCTAGGACAATGTGATATCAAATGTACAGGAGAACAAGATGAAACTCATTAATTCACTCGAGTCTGAATGCCTGCTCATGAAAATGCAGGCAGGAAATTGCTCTCTTTTTGCAGTCTGAATTAAACAAGGGGCGACGTTTCCATGTATTGCCCCCTGCTCTGTAAACATCCCTGCTGCAAAGGGTCCGTCTGAATGCAGCATCTGCAAGCCGTTGCACCGCATTAAAGTCCTATTTCTTCTCAGCGATAGCTGTTGAACCAAACGGAGGTCAAAAGCCTGTTACTACCAGCCTTAAAGACAGCAGTGCTCTTTGAGGAGCCTGGAGGAGCCTATGCTTTAAAGCTAAACGGTCTCACTGTCAAATTGTAACTGCTGTCCTTGAGCAGATTACAACAAATCAGCTGAGCCACGGCAATTTCTTGGGTGTAAACTTGTCGCTGGGCAAATGCATGGTTATTGGTCTGAGCTTAGCTCATGAGCGGAGAGGATGAGCCTAAACTAGATTAGTTGTCCTTATCTGCAGGCTGGAAAGAGCACGCAGGCAGCTGATGAGCAGTATCTCAAGACAGAGTAACGTGACCTTCTGCTCGTGTCTTCAGGCATTAGAAGCATGACATCTGTGGCTGCTTGTTTATTTGGGGGTTGAAAGCAAAAGCAAAGAAGGAGTCTAAGTCCTCATGTAGAGGCTCCTAGCCCATGTGCTCTGAGACCAATAACCACTTTGTGGGGAATCTGCATGGAAGACAGATGCAAACCCAAAGCCAGCAGCTTGGGTGTGGCCTCTCCACATCACGTAGGAGCTCATCCCTTTATGTCCCCTCCTTCTGTTCCTAGGGGAGTGTAATTCATGCAAGCGCTGAAAAGATAGAGGAGCTCGAAGCCAAAATGCGCAGAACTCAATCAATGGCATCAATAATGATATAAAATGCCTGTTCATCCAAAGGGCAGAGTGGTGGCAGGTTGAGACATCAAACACTGGGACAGGACTGGGAGAGAAGGTAAGTGCAGCAACTGTGAAATTCTCACCCTTGCAAACTAATGCCTATTGCAGATCATCGCTGCCCCTCCTCAGCCCATCTGCAGGGACCATGCCCTGTACCTTGCCTTCTCGTCATCTCCGCATCTTACATGCCACCTTTCAGCCTGATTTTGCTTTTCCGCCTTTTTATTTGATGTGCAACCACCAAAGAAAACACTAAACAGAGAGAAAGATGACGGAGACCTTAAGAGACATGCTGGCAAAATTGTGCTTAGGGCAGAAGTATATCAGTTTGGATATGGAGCATCGATTTCTTTTTATCACCCTGCTTATTAACTACACAGGATTTGCTCTTAAGAAAAAATAAATCAAAATGAGCCTAGAGGAACTGTGAGAGATAAGAGGAAGGATGTTTGCTCAAGTTATTTCTCATCATGAAATGCTTTTAGCTCCAGATCTTAGGTAGGGGGCCAGTTCCCCATCTTCCTTTTCAGTAATTAAAAGAAAAGAAAACCTGGCAGTTTACCAGACATTCTTTACACACAGAATTAATATCTTTTTATCTTCCAGAGATAATACATTGAGCTAGAGGAGTCAGAGCAGAACATGAATGTCTTTGTTGTAATTCCAACTCAAAGCAACATTTTTGCTGTAATAAAACCTAACAGTATTAAGTGGCCTTGATTTTCCATTGCAGTATTGTGGCTTGGTGCCTGAGTAGCATCATATGGCTGGATCTTCAGATGGGGTAAGCTGATTGGTTTACCAGTAAGGTAAAAGCTAAAGCTATTGATTTAACTGGGACTCTATTGCTCTCGTTAAACAAAGAATCTAGCCCATTGTTTTTGGTAAAGTTACCCTGAGGTGATGCAGCAGAGCATCAGTGTTAGAATCAAGTTGCCTGACACTGGGGACACAGGATGCAGTGAGATAATGAGTGCAATAAACAATGTAAGGTACTGGAAAGAAAAAGTAACCCAAGGAAAAAGAAGCAAATTCCTCAGGTGTGGAGACTCGGGGAGACAAGCAGAAAGTCAGTGCATTTACTAGAAAAAGTGGTGTTGAACAGAGGGTCCTTACACTAAAGATGTCACTAGCGACCCTGAAGCTCCTGCCTGAGACCAATTCCTAGTGAGCAGCCTGAAGGAGACAAAGAACCCCCTGCCTCCCTCCCAAATTCTTTCCTTTGATTGTTTACCTATTTTCATATCAAAGACTCAGCTTGAGTGTCTTGCATCTTGACTATCACCATCACCAAGGAATGAGCTTCAAATCAACCTTCTTGGAAGCTGGCTTCTCGGGAAACCTTCAATAACAGGTTTTACATGTCTTCTTAAAATCCCTTTCAGAAGCATCAAAGTACCCACTAATTGCTGTGCCCTGCCTCACAAATACCTGGATTTGAATGGATGCATAAGATCCTCTCAGATTGGCTGACTTTAAAATGTTTCATTATTTCACTCTCAGGTAGACAACCAGGAGTCAGAAAAATGTTGCCATAGTCAAGTGACTTTGACTGAGTCAGCAACTGAGTGTTGCTCCACACCTCATGGTCTTCACGATTTTCCAAGGTCTTCGTGTTTTTCCAAGGTCTTCATGTCATTCATGTCATTCTGGTCTTTGTGTCATTCCTGAAAGATTCCCGAAGCTCTCATCTTCCTGTACCAGCGTAAATGAGCTCAAGTAATCCCCCACTCACATCCTAGAGGGAGGAGACCCCACAGTTTGATGGTTGTGTCTTGGTAAGATCAGTTGTTGCTTCACCAGATGCAATCTGAATTCCAACACCTGATCGCTCTGTCTGCTCAAAACAAAAGGAGAAGCCCCGCAAATGATCTCCATGGATTCTGGATTCCAAGATCATCTGTAATGACCCCATATGCAGTAACATCAAACTGTTTCCATCAGCAATGAGAACAGAGATGGACACAGAGAGGAAACTACCAGATGTAATCAAGTTGCAGCTGCAGTTTCTCATACTCAAGGCTGTACTTTAAAAACCCAGGCCATAGGTGTCCCGCAAACCATCTGAGTGGCCACCTGGCAGGATGGCTTGGAGATACAGCTCACCACATGTGAGCCAGGAGAGCAGTTCGTGGTCCAGATGCTGAGCCCATTCACAAATGGGACCTTCAGTTACAAGCAGAGAGGAAATAGAGCAGGTGAAGCATTTGCCGTGCAACAGACACCTGTTAAATTAATCATGGGGAAATGACCTCTAATTAACTGATCATGCTAATGAGAACATTGGATTTTGGCAATGTGGTTATTTCTTTGATCAGAGAGAATTGTGGATGCTGGTGAGGAGGACTAGACAACATCAAGCCGTCTTGAGAGATTTATGGGGGCCCCAAACTGCGACTGCAAGAAAATTGTTTTAAAAGCTTTTATATTAAAAAAGCTTTTATATTAAAAAGGAAATTACATTCTAACAAGAGAATAACTAGCTGAGACCTCATGTTGGCAGGTGCTCTCTGAGGTTTTCAGTTCTGGTCTTGCTGCCACATCGAGTAATGCTTTTTTTGTGTTCCCTCTTATTTACCTGGGAATTTATGACAGTTTTAACTCCATCACACTGATTCAACCTCCGATGCACTACAGATCTACCAAATTCCCAGAGGTCACCCAGGCCCGTGTTTGCCACCAGATGCACAGCAGTTTCCTGGTCCTTTGTTGTTCTTAAGGGGTAATGTGCCTTCAGAGAAATTATTTAAACGCTACTAATAAGCAACATTGGTTAACAAGATTCCTTTCTTGTTCCTGCAAGCCTCATTCCTTCAGGGATCTTATGAAGGACAATTTGATCAAAGATCTGCTCCCATTTTTGAGGATTAATCAATTAATTAGTGCCAGGCCATGCTCTGAGGCCTGGAGCATCCATTCAGTTATCTCTTGCTATGTTGCCAGGCTGATATGTGGCTTGACTCACATCTCTGCTGAATTTCTACATGGGTTTCAAGGGATAAAGAGGGGCAGGAACCATTCCCAATAGTTAGCTGAGGTCAGTAATGTTCATCCCTACATCTGCTGGCCATCAAGGAGCACAGGCAGAGATGCAGGGACTGTATCACAGTGTCACAGACATTTATATCTCTGCCATGCTGGACAGCTTCTCTTAGACCAGCCTTTTGCTATTTCCCCTGGTGCTCCAAGCTGTCTGGGGCCACCAGGACATGGTTAGCACAGTGCTGAGCTCTGACACAACTCGATGCAGAGACAGGTACACGAATGCAGCCACACTGCTTGCAGACCTGGAGCATGGGTGGAGAGGAAACATCTGCCTCAAAATTATTTCCAGAGGCTGGTAGGGAGACAGAGACTTCTGCACAGTGATAATTAGCAAAGTGTAGGTCAAAACTTTATATTTTGTTCCACATCTAAGTAGATTTATCATTTAAAAATAACCACCTCCTCTCTGAAAGGCTGCACCAGTGGAGTTGAATGACAGTGGGGGTGCTCCCATGTTTCTAGAAGAGTGTTGGTGATGCTTTTGCATAGAGAAGACCCAGTTTTCCAGCCATTTCTGCCAGCTCTGCTCTGCCAGCCTGCTGTCTCACCAACTGACACATGTGGCAGCGGGCAGCATCCTTGGCCTGTTGGGACAAGAGACAGCCAGACCCATCCATGTGCCCAACTGGGGGTTCCTTGTCTCCTGCACCTTCAGAGCTCCGGCTGTTGTGTCTATCTCTTGGCGGGTGTCGAGTCCCATGTAGGGATTTGGCCGTGATGTAACGATTGTTGTCAGATACAATTAATGGAGGTCATCTCATTCACACAGAGCCTGGTCAGCCGAGCAGAGCTGCGTGACAAGCTTTAATTAGATCCACAATGATTGTCCTCCCTGGGATGTAAGTGGGTGGTTGCCACCACGTGCTGGAGGGCAGCTGCCAAGTACTCCCTTCTAACAAGAGTGGGGAGAAATTTGTGTGAAACAAATTGGGATGGGGTTTTGGGATTGCTTTCCTTCAAACACACACTTTTGTTCTGTTCCCTCCCACAATCCTGTATTTACTCTCACTTTTTCCTCCCACATATGCACAATGTGACATGTAGTGATAGGACAAGGGGCAATGGCTTTAAACTGGAAGAGGGAAGATTTAGATGAGATATTAGGAAGAAATTCTTCATGGTGAGGGTGGTGAGGCAGTGGCAGAGGTTGCCCAGAGAAGCTGTGGCTGCCCCATCCCTGGAAGTGTTCAAGGCCAGGTTGGATGGGACTGTGAGCAACCTGGTCTGGTGGGAGGTGTCCCTGCCCATGGTGAGGGGGTTGGAATGAGATGGTCTGTAGGTCCCTTCCAACCCAAGCAATTCTATAATTCTGTGATTCTATAATCACACCTTTGCACATCCTATTTCTGCTGGTCTCTTTCTCTTATGACCATATGCTCTTCAGTCTTTCTCCATTCTGTTGCTCACAGGTCCCCCCCAGTTCATCTCCATCACATCTGAGCTCTTTTTGTCTCTCTCAGGATGAAGTCTGATGGCAGAAATGCTTGCAGACAGGTGGGTTTATGGGAAAATTCCCCTCGTGCAAAGCCCTGCAGCAGGGGCGAGGCAGGCTGGTGTGACCACCCAGGTACAGCAGTAGGTAGGCAGAGAAGGTGGGTGCCTCTTGCGTAGGACCTTCAGGGGAGACCGAGAAATGCTTTCTGCTATCAGCTGCAATTGTGTTAACAGTCAATTAAGTGACTTTGGACTGTGGCCCAGGTTCAGCAAGACCATTCTTTAGAGTACGTCCAACCCAAAGCAGGAAGGAAAACGTACAATATGAATGAGTTTATCGTAGGCTTACAGTTCTCTCTGCTCCAGGCTCCTACACTTCAACTAATCACAATTTTTCTGCCCTCCCTTTCTTCCCCAGACCTGGCAGAGAGCATATTTTGGACAAAGCTTTGGGCACGGTCTTACTGGGTCTTCCCTGATCAGTTCAGTATTTTGACATCTGGCAGCAGCAGTCTTCCCTGAGCAAGACCTCTGAGTTTGGTTGGCGTGAATGAAAGGGAAGGAGAAAGCTGGCACGCTCGTGTTCCCACTGGGCCAAGTCCTCTCCTCCACCCACGCTGCAGAACAGCAGCTCCTTATCCCGTCAAAGCCGCAATCTCCTTCACAAGCTTCAGATGGCTTAATTTTGTTTAACCTTCCCTTTCCAGTCCTTAACAAACTTCCTTGGGGCTTTATTTAGAGACAACAGTGGTTCCCAGTGGGATGTTTCCAGACAAGGAATTAATTTGTTTGGATGGAGATATGAGGGGTCAGCGTGGCAAATTTAGATGAAGCTCAAATGTTGGACTGGATGGTCATAACATCTGGCTGTAACGAACTGGACTGGATTTTTCTTTAGAAAGTCTCTGTGGCATAAATGGAACAACCTGGGGGAAAATAAACAGCAGAAGAGCAAAGATCTACCTATTCTCACACACCTTTAACAGCAAACTTTCTTGTATCTCAAGTGTATCTGGCATTCAAGCTCATACGTGACCCTGCCTTATCTTCTTGTAGCAGATACTGCTTTCGTCAGAGCCTCAGCCTTTTACCGTGCCGCCTCACTGCTGCCCAACCATTACAACTCATTTGTCTGGATGATATTTTAGCGAACAGAGGTGACAGATGATGCTGAAGTCTGTCTCCTTTGCCAGGTGATACACGAAAGAGTGAAACTTCAGTGTGACAAGCTGTCAAATGGCTCTTCTGGAGGAGAATTTCAGTCCTAACCTTTAAGACACGTGGCTGACAGCATCTGCCCAAAGCATCAGTCTCTGAAAGAGGCAATCATAGAGTGAGACTCTGCACAGCTTTGCTTCAGTTCCTAAATTGTTCTTTCTCCGGCCTCACACCTTTGGTGTCTATTGGCAAAATGAGAAATGAGGAACAAGAGAGATTGGCTTGGTTGATAGCTTTATTTCCATTCCCATCTTTGCCTGCACCTTTGTTCCACCAGGGAAAAACAGGTAGAACTGCAAAAGGTTTGGAAATTAAGTGAAATCAGAAAGAAAATGGGAATAATTTCTCCTTACACATGCTTCAAAAGTGTTGAGTGCTGGGGGCAGATATGGCAGAAATTATTTCTCTGAACAGCCTGGCAATGGGACTTGTTTCACCTCTCTGGATCATCATGGAGCTGGTCACCGTGGGCTTCCTTAATAGTCAACAGAGGGAAACAGGCTCCTCTGTGGTGTGATTCATCTGCCCTGCTTCAGATCTCCACCCCGCATGAGCTGATTCATTCAGAGCAGTGCCTGTTCCCCCTGGTTGAGCCTGGGCTGCTAGCTTGAATGGAGGTGTCTACACGGGATAAAACAAATCCCCACCTCCTGCCCCTGTGTCTTGTCCTGTCTCCTGAGCTGTCTCTATTTTTGACCCAACATGCTCAGCTCTCTCATGGTAGAGAGACCCTCAGTAGTCGTAGCACGGTGTCTTCTCAAAGAAGTCGGAGTTTCATAGTAAGTGGCTCTAAATCAAAGACCCCTACTGAGTGTAACACAGCTCTGGGATTACATGGTGGCATTGGATCAGGCTCAGAGGTGAACCTTGAGGACTTCTCTACTCCGCTCCACTAGGAAAATGCAGTTCTCCTTCCTTTTTTGGGGTGGTGGAAGGCTGCTTTCTAGGAGCAGCTTGATTTGGGGGCATAACTTCTGTTGCTCTGGGTTGTGCAGGTCTCACTGAAGTCCATTGGGCTTCTGGATAAAATTCTGGATGCAAAGACAACTCAGAACCCAACCTCCACAAGAAGGAACAAGTAATCAAACCTGAGAGCCCTAATCTATCAAAAAAGTAAAAGACAGGGAAAACCAGGCACAGGAACAAACACGTAGGAGGTACGAAAGGAGTAAGATAACAGAGCAAATGCCCCATTCCCTGGTTAGCTACTGACTGTGTCAGTCTTCTATAACATCACTCCTTGCTTAGCTAGCCCTAGGCAATCCTCCATCCTTTCTTTCCTCTGGCCCAAGGAGAATGATGTGATCTCCAAGGTCAACGTAATTAGCTGCTCCTTCTCATTAAAAGAATTGCCAAAGTATCCATTTGAAATCATTAACCTCCCCACTCCTTTCATTGCAAATGATTTATGAAGAGGCTATTTATTGCCTCCTCTTTTCTCCTGAACACCTTTCTAATTAGAAGCTGCACGTTGAGATCCTCCATTCTCCAGGTGGGATCCTATTTGTTGCAAAAGGAGGAGCATGGCAAGCTGGAAAATAAAGCAGGCAGCTATTTGTTTTAAAGGAATAAAATGCATCTCATGGCTGATATTAGAAAAACAGCTCCAGCCCCAAGTCCTCTGCTTACAGACCATGGGACAGAGCAAAAATCAACTGTGTAGAGAAGGGTTTAATAGATACTGGTTCAACTCTTAGCCATGCAGGTGAGAGGATGATGGAATGGGTTCCTTAATCTCTTAGTTTCCCGTCCACCAAAAAGTCAATCATTTTGGCCCTTTTAAGCTGCTTGGAGCTGTGTGGCCATCTTTCCACTTGTAAGGCTGCATGTCTGCCTAACAACTCAAAACGGCAAATCACACTTGGACGCTGGCCATTTGAGCCAGCAGAACAGTCATGCTTGGCCAAGCTATGGAAAACATTCCATAGATCCCCATTAAATGGGAGAATTTGAAAATTTCAGCCCTGCGTGATGATGCTGGGAGCTGCCAGAAGTGACAATAGTGTTTTGTTGCAAGTGTTTGGAAACTACAGTGCTAATGTCGTGACAGTGCAATTAGCTGTGAATTTTTCAACAAGTTTTAACGCTCTTTGCTAAGACCACAGCTATACACCATCTGAGATGGGCTGCCAGCACTCAGCAGACCCTGTAGGCGACAATGTTATTCATTTAAACTTAATACAGTCTGCATCTTGTTACTGCAAACCCTCTGTTAACCAGCTGTAGGAACCAACTTGTTCCTTTCCTGGGGAATCCCAGGAAAATCCTTGGAGGGAGAGGGATGAAGAAGCAGCTTCTGGGTCCCGTGGATTTTGTCCGGCGTTGTGATCACAGTGTGAGGATCTCAAGAGCTGCACATGCAGCTGAGCAGCGTAATTTGTACAGCTGCCAAACTGTTAACAGATGTCTCCAGGTGATGGAAGAATGAGCAGGGAGCTTCATGATTTAGGGGATGGTGCTCGCACACTGCTGCCATCCCCCAAATCATTGCGGATACCTGCAGGATAAAAGTCCAACACATGCAGGATAAATGGAGCTGTAATAAAATGAAAAAGGAGCATATAAGGACTGGACAGAAAATCAGGATAGAAGTGGTCAGGTTCTGGTCTCACATTCGTTTTGATCTCCTGTTGCATGAATATGAAAGGAGCAATTTCTGAAAGCCCCCTGACTCTGCTTGAGCAGAAGCTCTTGGTGTAAGTGTAGCTATTAGCATGAAATCTTTTAAAATTAAAAGAGTTAATTAAAATTAAAAGGGTTGCGTTTCTCTTCTTGGTCTCAGCAGCCTAACTTAGAAACCCAAGACCTGCCATTTCCTCAGAGTGTCTTTTTTCTGCCTGCAAATGAAGCCTGCCTTAAATTACTCACCTCCAACATCTTTCCATTACCGGCCCTTATAATTAAAGGATCAGTTCATTGGGAATGAACAGGCAGGAGCTTATTCATGCTGCTGTCTTGTGTTGTGGGAGGTGTTATGGGTACAGTGTGATCCTAGCTCTGTGCTTTCCGCCTCAGTTTCCCCATCAGTAAAAAGGTAGATAATGACACTGGCTTTGGAGAACGTGGGGAGTCAAGCACCGGGGGATAGCTGCTCTTGTGGACTCCCTGGACATGCTGGGCTTCACAGCGTCCTTGAGCACCCTCCACTTGACCTCTTGTCCTGCACCAGAAACAAAGTGCCTGGGGCCAAAAGAAGGGGGAAATTGGCTTTCATGTTTTTCTGCAAACCTAGAGGGACCCTCAGACAGGAGGTGGAGTTTATGATTGCCTTCTGAGCCTCCATCACAGCCCTACTCCATGTCTGAGGCTTTCTCCCAGCCCTCCCAACCCCTTTGCCCTTTCCCCACCTGCTTGTTTGAAAAGGTTGGATGTCTCAGGGCTGGTTCTCCCATGTCTCCAGCATGGAAATACCTCCCCACTTCATCCCAGTTGACCGTGAAGTGTCAGTAACTGGTGGCTTTTTGGCATGGGGAGGAAATCTATCTCTCCCTGAGGAAAGAGGGCTGTGCTTTGTAAGAGAGAGGACATGAAGCCCCATGATGGGCTGATCTTCCCTCCATCACCACCTGGTCTTTTGGGGTGGGGGTTGTCTCCCTTGATAAGTTTGTGCAGTGCATGGCATGACAGAGTTCTCCTGGAGGATCAGCCATGGTCCTCCAACCATGGACCTATCTGAGGGTTGAAGGACCATCCCTGACCCCATGTCCTTGCTGGGGCACATGCCCTGGCCTGGCTTGGCACCATGGGCAGGGAACAAACAGCCAGGTCTCTGCCCTCCGTCCCCTCCACCCCTGGCAGGCCCAAGCGGTTTGGGTCTGAGCTCCCCGGTGCCACGAGGAGTGTTTTGATGCACAGACATGCTTGTTTGACACCGCCTCAGCTCTGTGCTAATTAAATCCAAAGGGTAATCATTATTTCATTGAGTTTCCTCCAGTGCTGTAATTCCATCTCTGCTGTGGCAGAAAGCCCTGGACGGAGAGGGAGTTACAGGGCAGCGCTTCAGGCTAGTTTTTTTTCTTCTTTTTCTTTTATTCTTTTTCTTTTCTTTTTTCTCTTTTCTTTTCTTTTTCTTTTCTTTTCTTTTCTTTTTTCTTTTCTTTTCTTTTCTTTTCTTTTCTTTTCTTTTCTTTTCTTTTCTTTTCTTTTCTTTTCTTTTCTTTTTCTCTTCTCTTCTCTTCTCTTCTCTTCTCTTCTCTTCTCTTCTCTTCTCTTCTCTTCTCTTCTCTTCTCTTCTCTTCTCTTCTCTTCTCTTCTCTTCTCTTCTCTTCTCTTCTCTTCTCTTCTCTTCTCTTCTCTTCTCTTCTCTTCTCTTCTCTTCTCTTCTCTTCTCTTCTCTTTGTTATTTCTTTCTTCCACTTTTTCTTTCTCTCTCTAATAAAAAGGTGGTTCTTCATGCAATGAGTAATTCCTTGCTGCAGAACCATGGCACTGTAAGAAAATCACACAGGTTCAAACAGAGACCAGTCAAGTTCGCAAAGAGAAATCCATTGAGGGCAGCTAGAAAACACACCCAGCTCAGGAGCTTCTTGAGGATCCAGGGATGTGGCTGGAGTTGAGGGAATCGCTCTGGGAAACAGCACCTGTGCTCATCCTCTTCTCAGGCATTTTCTGGGAGACTGAGGGGGACTTTTGATCTGGCCAATACATGTTTTTATTTGTCCCTCCCTTCCAGCAGGCCCACCCCCAGCAATGTGGCATCATCACCCCTCAACATCTGGAGGATCCCTTTTGCCCTGCCACTGCCGAGATGGATCAGGCCCCGTAGGCAGCAGGGTCACCTTGCAGTAGGTTCAACCCATGACAGGCAGGATCCATGCAGCATCACGCAGATGGTTAAAAAGAGGGTTAAAAAGATCCTGTTCCCATTAGAAGCAGGGACCTGAGACAGCAGAGGAAGAGGGAGAGGTGGAAACCCCGCATGCCCAGATCCTTGCAAACATATTCCCGTGGTGTGTAAGTGTGTGTGGGTTCACTAGGACTGCTCCATCTTTTCTCTGCTTCTGCCTGCACAGGGATGCGTAGTGAGCAGGGGCCTCCGTATCACCAATACCCAAGGCTCTTCGAGAGACCTGAACTGAAATTGGATTTTGTGGTTCAGTGACCGAAAGCAAGAAGATAAAAAAAAAATAAAAATCAGTTCTGTTTCAAGCAAAAGGGGTCTTCCAAGGGGATTTCAGTGAAATGATTGAAAAACTCCACCAAATAATAAAAAATAACTCAAGTGACTTTATTGTGGCGTAATGCTCAGTGTTGCCTTTCTGTCCATAATGAAACATTTTGTTTTTATTCTGGATTATTTAGCAAGTCTTAGCTTTACTTTTTTTGCTTTTGTCTTTTTTTTGTTCCCTCTTAGAGATCTATCATTAAAGGGGGGAAAAAAAAAAAAGAAAAGGAAAACACCAACCTGGCCTTTTGACTACCACACTTTTCATTTCTGACACTGCTGGAATGGGATTTTTGAGCATCCTCCCCCAGCCAGCCGGCATAGGAGGCCACGCAGCAACCTGGTTTTGCAGGCAGTTCCAATCACTCTGAAATTCCCTTTTCTCATTAGATGAGTTGTAGATTATTCTAGACAGATTATATTGAAAGACCTTTTTTACAGGTAAGAAACTGAGTCAGAGAGAGGCCTTTACTTTAGAGAAATATCTCTCTGTTGTGACCACTTCAGTCTGGCCTCCTCTGGCTCTTTGGAGTTCATCTCACCTGACTTCCAATATCTCAAGTGTTGATGTCCCCATCTGGGCCAATCACCCCTGGCTCCCTTTAAAGTCAGCGGGGAGAAACAGGAACTCTCAAGAGCGGCTCCATCTGGCATATTTTGGCCCTTCTCCATGTGGCTGGATGACTCCCAGCCCTTATTCTTGGTGGTTCTTGGCCATTCTCTTCCTTGGAGATGACACCATCCAGAAGTTTGCCTTGTTTGGATAGATCCTGGCTTTGGCCACATCCTGTTGGGGTTTGCACCCCTTTCTCCCTCACAACCACTCTATTTATCTGCTCTTCCAAGGTTTGCCTTCTTTTCTTCCTCCTCTTTCTGGCACGGAGGAATGCGTCGCATGATCTCATTGAGTTGTTGGGCTGCGTTTGCAGGCTGCCACTGCCGAGTGGCAGGTGACTTCTTTCTTGTTTCCTTCCTGTCCTCAGCAAGATTTTAAACCTTGTTGGGGCAGAGGACATCTTTCCATCCCCTATCAATTTAGCACAGTGAGACTGCATCTCTTTATTGGTGTTGCGATATAAATACCAGGCAAAACCAAAACCCTCTAAGTAGTTCTGTGATTCATATGAGGTTTGAAGAAATGTGAAGGCTTATCTATCTTCCAGTAGGCTAATGGGATAAAAGCCAGGAATTTCTGAGCTCTCTTCCCAGCACTGGCTGCATGCTCTTGAGCTGGGATCTCAGCCTGCATTATGCGTTTCCCCTTGATTTACCTGACACGTCATGTACCAGATGAAGATGGATCCTTACACAGGGGAGTTTATGCTTCCTAAATTCACAGACTGCACAGTCAAAAGGCACCATGAGGATCATCTTATCTGACCTTCTGTATACAGAAAATAGATTTTTCCCAGAAATTGGATTAGAGCATCTCCTTTCATAGATACCTAATCTTTATTTCAACATAAGAAGCACTGGTGACTTGGCAGCCTCCCTGATAAGCTGTTCCAATATTTAATTACCGTCATAGCAGTGAGTTGGTGTCCACTTCAAAGGTTGAATTAATCTAGTGCTATCTTCCACCTGTCATGTCTTCTTATTCTCTTTATCAGCATGGCTGAGGAACTTCCCCTGCTGTGCCTGGCTATCAGACAGCTTTCCCCTATGTAAACACCCATATGTAATGATCCCTCTCAGCCTTCTCGTTGATGAATAAGGTTACGTTCCTAAATCTTTATATTGACAGGTTGTGTACCTAATCCCTGGCCCTCTGCTATTTCCCCAGCCTCTGGTGTGTGGCCAGCAGAACTGACCTGTCACCTCCTAGCAGCTCTAGCCTACTGTCTACTAAAGCAAGAAGATGTCCTTTCTGCGGGACCTTTCTTCATTTTGGATGCCCAAGACCTTTGTGGTCTTTCACCTTTAGGGGTGAAATACCTTCTGATGGGGTATTTGCCCTCCAGATTGACACCCCTTTGACTCTTTCTCCTTCTGTGGATGCGCCTATGTATCAGCCCAGTACGTTTCTCATCTCACAGACCTTTGAACTGCTCCCACAAACCCTGTCCACTTCTCAGTCCTCTTAAAGTCCTTCTGCACCTCCTTCCAGTGCCTTCTTCCCAGCCCATCCTCCTGAGCCTGCCTCTGGGCTTTGAGCCCTTTAATTCTCCGTGCCTGGACCTGCTTCCATCTGCTTCTCCATATTAAGCCATCTCTGGTAAGAAAAGGGTTATAACCCCATCCCTTTACAGCCACGTTTCAAGATCTGTCAGGGGGCCAGTTCTGATACCATTTAAAGCATGTTTTGTTAATCTCATCTAATGTAGTTTAGAAGGAAAAAAAGCAGAATGCCTTGGAGGAACTGCGATGTATTAAACCACCACAGCTGCCTTTATCAGCAGAGGCTCAGAGGCTGAAATGTGATGAATGTTGATGAAGGTTTTCTGCTCTGCCATCTGACTGTGTTTATAGACATATGTGCATTTGTCCAGATTACAAGCTCATTGATGAAATCCCAAATTAATTGCTCTGTTGTTTTGCTAAGAACTGATGATGCTCACCCTTCTGGTTGAAGGTGTTCACCCTTGTCCTCAGCCCATGTTGCCATGACCCAGACCCTGTCCCAGCCCATTCCTCTTCCCTGAGGTTCCCCAAGACTTGTTAGATTTAATGTTAATGTCTCTTCGGGTCATATCTTGATGGCTCCCGGCAGTGAGTTATCCATGCCTATTGATTTGAAAGATGTCATTACAGAAGATAATTCTCCCTTGCTGCAGATGGTTAGCTTTCAGCTCCATCCACCTTGTCATGGTACCTTCTTCCAAACAAGGACGAGAGAGGTCTGTCGGGGATTTCTGGGTCGCTGACTGCAATCCTGCTGAGCACATCCAGTGATCAGCCTAGTCCTGACCTTGTGCTCTTTTTGTATGTATGAAATTTTTAAAAAGATGCCTCTGAACCTCAGGCCTGGAGCTTTCAGAGCCCAAGCCACACTGTCATGCCCCACGAAGGATCTATCAAATCAGCTGAACATCTAACCTGGTTTTAAAGAAATTCACACCCATGCGCACCTAAACTCTTCTGCCAGAAAGAGGTTAACCTGAGCCAAGGGCTGAATCTTAATGGCAACTTATTCTCTGTTCCCAGCAAAATCAGTCCTCCTGGACAAGATACATCAGGAGGAAAGGGCTTTTGCCTGTCATCAGGGCAGAAAGAGCGTGGTTGTTCCCCTTCATTTCCCAGTGCCGTTGCCTTTAGCCCTGATGGACATGTTCTTCTCTGGTGAAGTGCCATTTCTTTGCCTGGATGAATTTGGTGGCTATGCTACTTCTCTGGCGATCTGGCTGACTCATGTCAATAGAGATGTCACAGGAAATTTGCAGGCACTGCCTGACAAAGTGCTCTGCAGACACACACACTAGATCTCCAGGCTTTTGCTTTAGGAATGCCTTGCTGTACTTTGTATTTTGCAATGACTTGCACTCCTGATGATAACACTGGACCCTCCCCCTGGCAGCAGAGTTGGTACCCACCACCATAAGAAGGTGCAGTGGCATCTCTTCCTGACAAAGTTATCTCAAGGCCAAAAGAGGTATCAATATTTACAGAAGGAAGTGGTGTCTAATCACTTCTTTTCCCCCATGATTACATGCAACTTCGGAACAGGCAGTGATCATCCATGTTGCCCTGACATCCCCCTTGGCTCTTTGGTGTGTTGGCAGCACCGCTTTGCTGCAGAGGCTGTGAAGGAGATCGATCCACAGGGTGCCGGCATAACCAGACCCCAAGTCCCTTCTGAGCCTTGCTTCTGCCTGTCCCAGTCCAAAGAGATCCTGACTGGGGCTAGCAGAAATTCTGCCTCTTGCCAGCACTACTCATCTAGCGATGGGGCAATTTCTGTCCAAGGTCACCATCATGGGGCAATTTCTGTCCTTATCTCCTCCCAACAGAGCATCCCCTTTGCTTTCTGGGCATGCTGTCTGCTCCCTGTTTAACCTGCAGCGTGTAGCAGGTGCCTCGGAGAAGAGCAGGTCCCACAGTTAATGTCTTGCAAAGGTGATAAAAATGCTACCTATATCTGCTGCATCCTAGGCTGTGCCTGGTGCTGGAAGATGGTTAATGAGAGAATCAGCCCTCAGCAGGGGCTCAGCAGGTCAAACATAGCTGATACACAGCACCATTGCCTGTCAGTCATTAATTTCCTGACCTCGTCACTGCGTCTGTGGGGGTAATTTCCAAGGAGTCACCTGCTCGAGCTGCAGCTAGGGAAGATTCATGTTAGAGGCTGGGGAGTAGATTTAGATTAGACATAAGGAAGAAATTTTTTAAGATGAGGGTGGTGAGGCAGTGGCAGAGGTTGCCCAGAGAGGTGGTAGATGCCCCATCCCTGGAAGTGTTCAAGGCCAGGTTGGATGGGGCTGTGAGCAGCCTGGTCTGGTGGAAGGTGTCCCTGCCCATGGTAGGGGGGTTGGGACTAGGTCATCTTTAAGGCCCCTTCCAACCCAAACCATTCTGTGATTCTATAATTCTGAGATGAGAAGGGCAAAATAAAGGCTGAAATTTGCTTTTTTAGAGACTATACAGTGTCTCTGTTGCTGCAGGTCTGCAAGAGCAATGGAGATGCGCTCCTGTCGGAAAGTGTAAATCTGGCTGATGCTGTGGATGAGTTGGCTGTTGAGGCCCCTGGTTCGAAGACCTGAGCCAAGATGCTGAGCTTTATCTATAACAGAGCAATGCGGATGCAGCAAACAGCTTGGGGTACGCTGTTAGCCCTTAGCATCCCTGCTGGCCAGAGCTCCCATGCTGAAAGCAAACATTCCCTTGTATGCGAGCATTTCTATGGCCTTCACACATTGTATGGATGTGAACAGAGCTGAGGGTGTGAGTGATAAGGGATATTCTCAGTGTCTTTGCTGTATGGTGGAACCAGCCCTGGAAATAGTCTCTGCCCAGCCAACTGCAGACTCTGATAGGGACAGCAACGGGGCAGGTACTGTGACAGGGACAAATCCCAAGTCTGTAGCCATTCCCGTTGCCCAGTTGCGTGGGCACACGAGC
>NW_009632938.1:1668-25366 GCF_000690535.1 Cariama cristata | reverse complement strand
GCGGAACCAAAAGAGTAGGGAAGTGTGATGAGGAGAGACCCAAGCTGGTGGGACAGAAGCCAGGCAGGTCCAGCTGCAGCCAGAATGCCTTGGCTAGGTGTCAACTGAGCTCAGTGCCAAAGCTAATAAGCCTGCCAGGAGCCAGGACTTTCTTGCTTAGATGAAAAACTAGGCTAATGGTGCTTGGCTGGCTCCAGAATTCTGTTGGAAACTGCATAGCTCTGCTCTGCCATGTGAAACTGCTGCTTCAGATAGGGCAACCAGCTTCTCTTCTGCAGCAGGTAACGCAGGGGTCTGTGGCACTGAAATGGGGACACGTCCTGACACAAGGCTTGTCCTGGGGCCCTCCTGTTCTGCTGTGGCTTGAAGAGAGAAAACGAAGGCATTACCACCTCATTTCCATCAGGCTGCGGGGGCTCTTTCTGTAATTTTGATACTCCCTTGGTGATTCTAGGATGGGGTCCCTGCCAGCTGTGATGCTTCCACTCTGCTTTGGGGTGCCGGCATGATGCACACTTTATAGCTCTGGTTTTAGCCTCAGGAAGGGGGAAGCTGGAGCAATTCCAGACAGAGCTTTTGCCTGGCTAAATTAGTTGCCCATGGACTGCAGGCTGTGTCTGGGAGATGTTCTCCATGCATAAAGGACCTACCACTGCTTTTCTGCTCCTGCTGGAACTCAGTAAATGGTATTTGCAGAGCCACCGCAGAAAACTACTGTTTTTCCCCCAAAGCAATGACACCCAAACCCGTTATGAGCCTGGTAGTGCACTTTCCTTTTTTCTTTCCCTGGCATCACCAAATGCCTACACTCCTCCTGAGAAGCAGAGATGAGCTTGCTTGTGTGTCAACGTAGAAATAGCTGATGAGCAAAAGTAGAGACCAGAATATTCTTATGGGGAATATTTTTGGGTGAAAAGAGGTCTCACTGGTGAATTCAAACCCAGCTGTGAAATATCCTCAACAGGGAGAAATCCACTAGACTTGTCGAAAGGCTTGACACACCATGAGAGCAGTCTTACAGCCAGCAGATATGGACTAGATGGAGCCAATGTGGGTTCCTAAAGCGACAAAGGAAAAAACACAGCTTTGCGATGAGGCTTTGGGAAAACTGACTGAAACACAGTCCTAATCTTCCCAGATTTCTGTGATAACATCCTCTTCGGAGGTCTTCTCTGGTTGCAAGGTCTCTGGGGCAAGATTTTTCCCAATTTAGCCCTGAAGGAGCATTGGTCTTGGGAGGTTGAGGATGGTTTAAGAAATAGTGGTAAAAATAGCATTGTGGCATGATTGCCACTATGGATTACCCAGCCATTTCCCATGGGAAATTGCAGGGATATGTTCTGTGCCCTCCTCCTTTCCTGTTTATTCAAGAGGATTTTCACCTTTGTGGTCTCTAGGATGCAGGTCCCAGAAGGGACTATGACAAACAGACAGCTGTTGAGTGGGTGGTTTTTTTTTTAAGACAGGAAATCATGTTACAAAAAATTTAAATGAGAAAAATTCTATGTACGAATGCTTCTGGGGAAAATGGAGAACTTTTATGCTGGTGATTAGGATTTGTAGCAAAATAGGGAAAAATCATGTGCCTTGTGTTCCAGCAAAGGTAAGGATCAAAGAGGAATCTGATTTCCTCAGCATATCTCACAGAAAAAGCTATTCCCTCTTCAGCAGTTTCTTACCTTAGACAGAGACAGCAGATTAGCAGGACTGAGAACTACCTCCAGAGATGCCCAGTTCTTCCAGCAAATAAATCTATCCATTATGTCAGATTTTGTAATCACTGAAGTGATAAAAGAAATGACGGCAGTGAGTATGAGTAAAGCAAAAAAAAAAAAAAAAAAGACTGTAAAATATTGTATTGTTCTTCAGAAATATCCTAAAGGTTATGGAGCAGCACAGATTGATTTATGCTTTAATATGAGTTCTCAGATGTTTGATCAACGCAATGAGGTTTTATGAGTGCTGGCTGACCTGCGGTAACCGTACACACTTAGTTCATCGCAAGCATGAGGTAGGACATATTAGCGTAAATGTTTGACTGAAGTTTATACTGACGTGCTCTCCCTCATAATAGCTGAAGCAAAAAGCTTAGATTTGGTCAGTGAGCAGGGCTCAGTTGAAATCTAGGGATTTTCTGAGCTGTAATAATTATCGTATGGATGAGTCCTACAAAAAAGTAAGGACAATCCTTGGCAGAAGGGGACTTAACAGCCTGGTGTCATTGAATTAGGGACAGTAGTAGAGCTGTGAGGACATGGAAGACTTGCCTTTCGAATTCAAGGGCAGCTGAAATGAAGTCAAAATGAGGTGAAAACCAGCACTGGCTGGAAAGAGCTTCAGGCCTTATAGCTTTCATCAGAGCTGTAGAGTTGTGTGCCCCATGAAGGACCCCAAATTAAGTTTTGGGGTCATGTCCAGAGCTCTACTCCATCCCTGACGTTCTTCCTTCCCATCATACCTGGTCCTGTCCCAGGTGGTGAGAAGAAGGTGTTGAGATAGTTCCTCTCACTTATTGAACAAGACAGGTATTGAACATACTCTAGTCCCTCAGAGATGCTTGGTAGAGCATCTACCATGGGGGCAAAGAGGATAGCTAACGTGAGCTGAGAAAGCAAGCATTATTAACAATGCAAACATCATTAATTAACATCATTAATGAGCATCATTAACAATGCAAGGATTTTAAGACCATAGGCCCAAGGATGACCCCCATTTTCAATGGAGGCCTACCAATGCAGATGTCAGCTGTGGTGATGAGAACTTGTCTTTCAGGACACTGTCTAATAGTCCAACGCCTCACGGTCTTACATACATTTATCTTCATAGCAGCCCAACCAGGGCCAAGTTATAGGTTATAACCAGGCAAAATGCTCAGAGGTACTTGGGAGCCTTCCGTTCACCTGTTTGAACCTAAAATGGATGCAGACATTGCTCAGAAGAGTCCAGATATTATTGTGAAGAGGGACTTGGAGTGCTCGTTGTGCGGGACACCGTGCTCTTCTTGCTGTGCATTTCTGCTAGCGGCTGCATGGCCGCCTGATGGGTTGGTTCACCTCACTGACCTGTCAGAAAAACGATCTTTTTTCTTTTTTGATACAATGAAGGGCTGCACAAATGCTGGCTTTGATGTAATGGAAAGGAAGGTCAGGACAACCTCTCTCTGCTGCCCCACAGTCACAGGGTGACTTAAACCACCCGTGGAAACACATTTTGGAAAAGTTGTCATTCATGTGCCCAAACCCACCCAGAAAGTCCAGCATCGTAGAGGGGCTTGAACCTCATTTCTAGGCGAGCGACCCATAACCTGGGGCCCTTCCTTGGTCCTCTTTTGTCTGAGCCCCTGCCACTTGCTGCCAGGACAGCGACGTTACGTGCCTCTGCCAGTCTCTTGGCCATCTCTGGACCATTCCTTCATCTGCAATCCCCTCCAAAATCAAGGGGCAGCTTGATCCCACCAAAATACATCATCACACATTGCTTAGCAGTGTGCTGCCACCAACATCCCCACTGGTAAAAATCCACCGGTTCTGATGTGCCCGGCTCCTGTCAAAAGGGGCTCTGGGAGGAAGAAGCCCTGTGTTTCCTTTAACCTACAATAAAGCGAAGCAGTTCAAAGAGAAGGAAAAGGAGGTTAACGATCTCTTTGAAATGTAGGTTCAAATTCCCAGCAGGGCCCCAGACAATTACCAACAAGCACCGTGACACACATCTACTGCTAACGAGGAAGAGGAGGGGAGCACGTGGCGCAGAGGTCCAGGTGGGCAGCAGCGGGGGTTAAAGGGCATCACCATGGTGGTGGGAAAGTTTCCAGGGGCAAAACTTTGGTTTTTTTCAGGCTGATTCATCCCCCTGGGGTGCACCTGGAGTGGAGGCTGGACCGCTGGAGGGGCTGGAGCTGGGCAGGGTGGCAGCACATCCCCCTGCGCAAACCTCCTCGCAGCTGGCAGGGTTTTTTTTGAAGGATGCTCAATGCCTGGCAGCATGGGCTGCTGCTTTCTCTGGGGTGCTGCTCTGTGGCAAGAATGAACCACTTTTATTTTAATGCCATTAATGAAAGGCAGTGCAGGGGTGAGGATGGGGCAGGACGGGGGGAGTGGGTTTGTCCTGGCACTGAGGAACGCGTGCACACAGGCATACAAATGCTTGGAGACAAAGACTGTGATTAAGGGCCAGTGCTCCGACTCCCTGCTTATTACAGGAAAGGATTTATCTGATGGCCTACTTTCAGCTCCAATTTTCCACCTTTTAATCAGGTTCCCAAGTCTGCTTGTCTACTCCAACAGGGAAGGAAGGGGATGTCTCAAGGGTGATGGGACAGGAATAATGCTACAGCACTGCCTCTAGGATCATGCGTGGGGCAAAGGGTTTCGCTGCCCCAGAGCTTTCCCAGGAGGCAGATCCCAGGGCAGGCAAAAGGGTTATGTCCAGCCATGCAGCATTATTTTCTGGCATGGCAAGGGTGCATCCGTGCTTTCCAGCCTGACCAAGGCAGGGTGTGTGGAACAAACGTGCTGGAAATAAAAACCTCCTGCAAAATGGAAAATGTACAGAGGAGTAGCTATTTTTAAAAGGGACGGCACCTACTGCTGCTATGAAGTCAGCCACATAATCAGCCAGCGAGGGACTTCTGTAGGCTGACAGCTGACAGCCAGGAGAAACAGCTCCAACAGACTGACAAGAAGAAAATTGGAGCTTTTGGGTACCAAGAGGTGCATGTTTTCAAATAAAGAGAAGAAGGTTGTCCTGTGCTGCCCTGGGCACAAGGCGGATGGGAGGAAGCGACCCTCAATGTCTTCCCCAACATGCTGGGAAGTGGGGTGAGATGCTGATAACACTCCAGGAGACAAGAGTGCTGCAAGCAAATGCCAGCTTAGCCATTTCTTCCCCTTCCCTAACCCAGCCTATCCTTATTGCCCAGCCACCGCTGAGGTTTTCCTGCTTCTAAAAATATTCAGCCTCTAATTAAAACGCCTGTCTTGCTTGCCAGGGCAAATGTATCCAGCCACAGAGCTGAGCTGGTCCTGGAGACAGCCAGAACTTGCAGCTAACCTGCCTGGTTGGCTTTCCTGGCATGGGTGGCTGGGGAGATGTCTGACACCAGAGTTTAGTCCATCACGCCGTGTTATCAAGCTGACAGCAGCTTCAGGAAGCTGGCATGAGGGCTTCGTCAACTTTTCCAAGCCTGAAGGCACCATGTGCCTTTTCCTCCTCCGCGGGGATGTTAGTGCTGTGTTTCAGGTGTCCACGTCCCGTGATGGAGAGGGACACCATGCATGGGCAATGTGGGGGTTCATGCTGCTGACAGAGGCTTACATGCTTCTTCCCATCCAGACAGCTTCGGAAAGGCTATTTAAATAATAAAAATCGCTAGCAAAATAAGATGCTAAGGCAAGGGGCAAAGGAGTACTGGGAGGGACAAGGTCAAGCACAGCACTGGAGCATCATATAAGTGGGGCATTCACAAGGAAGTGGGAGAATCCAGATTAAGACTCATCGCTCCCAGGACAGTGTCCTTCCCCAGGACAGCAGGACACTCTCCACTGCTCCGGCTGAGCCCGCATCCCAGGGCAGGAGGGGTCCCATCCAGAAGGAGTGTGGTGGTGTAGCCTCATGGTCACAGCCTAATGGTGGACACCAGCGGAGCGGTCATCTCTAAGGGTTGGTGATGGCTTTTCCCCACAGTCCGAAATAGTGCTAGGAGCAAGATCTGGCTTCTCCTGGAGATGTCAACCCCCAGGTTATAGTCTGACGGTACCTTGCACGCCATCCAGGACTACAGGGCAGTTTTGGGAGGCAGACAGAGAACCGACACATTGCCTCTTCCAAGCAGCCTGCAGCTCTGCCTGCCTGGATGCAAGATGCAGTTGTTCCTTCAGGCTTGGGAGGATGGGGGACACTGCAGCTTCCCAGAGGTGGTTTCCTCACCGGGGCCTCTGCTTGCCCAGCTTTTATACACAGCACCAAGAAGTGCTTAAAATTAACTTTGCTATTTAAGAGCAGGCAAAGCCCTCCTGAGCGGTCTGTATTTATTCTTTAGTTGCAACAGCTCTGCATGCTCTGAGCCCTCCGTGCAGCAGCCCCTGCTCCTCGGAGAGCGGTGCCGAGACTGAACCACGTGTATCTCGCCGCCGAAAGCTCTGCCGTCTGGCAGCATGCAGCTTTCCGTGTCGTGGCATCGCTTCTGCACCCGTTTGCTTCCTCCCATCCCCATGGTGTTGTGAAACAGCTCCTGGGCTCTCCCCACATCACTCGCTCTGCAAATCCAGCCCTTCAACCCTAGCAGACCATGTCACGGGTTGGCCAAATCCATGAAGAGATCCCCACCATCTCTGACAAGCTTTGGAGCAGATCCTGGAGCAGGAAATTTGCTCCAGATGCTCTTGTGCTGCTTCGCTGCCACGTGTCCGTAATTTCCTTCGAGTCAGCCAGTGAAGCTCTCGAGCCTTTCTGCCAGTGAGGAGCCCAGTGAGCCGAACACAGCGGGACAAATCCTGCCCCCAGTTTGGAGATGCAACACTCGTGAGGGTGGTGGGGCTGGACAGAGCAAGGAGAGAAGCCGTGATGCACTTCGGACCCAGCGACAGCTGCCGCCCTCCCAGCACTAAGGCAATAAATCCGGAGGATCTGGGTTTATTCTCCTCCAAATCACTTTATTATATTGTGAGTAATCACAAAGCCTTACAATGCTGCAGAGGTTCTTTAAAAAAAACCACACAAACATAGCGACGGTATTTGCCAGCTTTTGCTAAGACTTGTTGAGCTAGCAGCTACCATGAGATTACACAAGGAACTCTTGCAGTCTTCAATTGGATTGTCGCATTGGGCTTTAAATTTACCACAGTGGTGCAAAGACACTAATTTGACAGTTTGTGATCCCTGTAACGTTTCACCTACTTACAGACTTATAAAATTAAACAACTTCTTTTTCTTTTTTAAAAAAAATTCATTTTCTGCCAGCAGAAAAGAATTCTCTTAAAAAGGCAAGATCCACTAAAAAACACCCCCTTCCTCCCAAACCTCCCCCATCTTGCACTGCAGTCGGTTGCTGTCCTGCTCCAGATCCCTGCCTGCAGGCAGTCCCATTGCCTTTTGAAGAAAATCAACATGTTTCTTGTGACTGTGAAAGCTGGTCGAGCATTGCAAAGACTCAGTAGAGGGGCAAGAGCCCCAGCACTGAAAGAAAGGGTTAAAATCCCACCCTAAGGTACCCAAACAAATCATTGAAAAGGAGATGGATGAAAATGTGGGAGAGGGATCTCAGTAACCAAAAACCGAGGTGTTGACTCTGGCTTTTATGGGCTCAGAAGGTTTCAACCATCCCTGGAGACAGCTGCTTTGGGCAATAGGGTTTCCATTTGCAAAGTCCTTGGTGGGTGTGAGGACGAAGCCTGAGCTCCTCCCAACACTCCCAAGGAGGGCGGTAGGATGGGTTTATATCTGCATCACCTTTGCATGGACCTCCCTAAATCAGTTTCAAACATTGAAGGTTGCCCTGGTGCAAGGCTGGGTTTAGAGACCAAGTTGCAGATCAGCCCAAGTAGGACCCCTATCCACAACATCCCTTCCTGCCCCCAGGACACAACGTGCCAGATGTGGACCAGACATCTCCATTGAGGACACAATGTGCCAGATGTGGACCAGACATCTCCACTGCAGGAGCTCCTATAAGCAAGTTGAAGGCTTCACACACGGCACTGAGTCACGCTGTGTTGCCTTCCCCCAATTCCTCCTAACCTGGAAGAAGAGGGACAAGAGTGGCTCCCCTTTGCTTTGCCAGCATTTCAGCAATGGAGATAAAAATGAGTAAATCTGTGAGGACCAGGGTTTTTATCAGACTTCGGTTGGCAACCAAGGAGCTGTGTGAGAGAAAGAAAAGCCACAATCTGGGAAAAAAAAAACCAAACCAAGATCTTTCCCCTGATAGGCAAAGCGCTCCAGAGTTGCAGGCGTCGGTGTTAATTCTTCCCCCAGGATGTTCTGGAGAGTTTTGGCACCGGGAAGTGCCTCACATTGGCCCAGCTGAGTCACAAATGCTGGAAAAAGCATGGAAACAGCTTACTCTCACATCCTCTGGGTCTGCCTCTTGGTTTGATAAGACCATCAAGATGCGAATCCCTGTCAAAGTTTTCTTCTGAGCTTCCCCAGAAAGGGAGGAGGGATTTTCTTTTTTAAATTTTTTTAAGCTAGGCCATGTGATCTTTTCACTTCACAACTCATTTAATTTGCTTCATGGGAGGCTGGTTCCTGGGTGAGATGTGGCTGTTGGCAGACCCCTCTGCTTCCCTTGCTTGGCTGCCCATCACCTCTGAGGAATGGCTTGCTAAGGTTAGAAAGACAGGAGGTTGCCAAGGTTCGACCTAAAGTAATTAGACATGAAAAGGATCGAGACGGAAAACCAGGGAGAAAATTGTGGGAAAAGTTCTCGACTTACTCAATGTTCATTGCACACCTATGCAAATAACATGTAAAAAGCAGCACATTAGGAGCACCCTATATTCAGGTTTGTCTGGAAATGTTTCTTCAAGACTGAAAGTGCATGATAGGGAACAGAGTGCTGCTAACGAAGGCAACATCCAGAAGGCACTTCTTGGGGAGTAATAATTAAAAAAAGCATGATGCATGCGTTTGTAAGCAAGCAGCTACGGAGCCAGTACGTTTTGGTGTGTGCTCTGGAGAGACGTAGCTTTGCTACTACAAATGTTTCTGGGGGATGAAGGTTTGCTCCAGACTGACTGTTCTGCCCTGGGACCTGCAGAGCAGCTTGGTCCCCCTTGTCCAGCATCGCTGCTCTGGAGCTAACGGGCTGCGTGCGGGACCTCAACGCACCGGGTAAAATCTGGAGCCTGCAGATGAGGTGGGCCAGGCTTTGAGAGTTTATAAAATTCACAAACAATCAAGGATTGGCATATACAAATATATAAATTATTGACATTTTTACAAAAGGCACACTGCAAGCCATCTCAGTCCGACACCTGTACAAATCCCATGCCCCCCCCTCCCCGTCCCTCCCTTCCTCACCCCTTCTACCCAGCTTTCATCACGAAACGTAAGGTGCTGCTGCTACGGAGCCGTGGCTGTCGTGGCAACTGAGGACCTCTTTTTTGGTCAGCCCAATTTGTCGGTGGTACTGTCCTTCTTTGATGGTCTTAAGACACTGTATGTTCTTCCCCAAGGTGATGCTTTTGATGGAAGGCAAGCATTTCAACACCGTCTTTGGCAAGGATGAGATGCCTGTCCCAGAGAGGTTGAGCTCTTGTAGGGAGTTCAGACCAAAGATAACTTCAGCAGTCAGTGACTTCAAGCTGGGATTACTGGATAAATCCAGAACTTGGAGGGCTGGTAGTTCCTTGAAGCTATAAGGAGATAATTCTACAAAGCCACGCAGGCCAATGAGGGATAAATGAATCAAATCTTTCAGCCCCGTGAAGTCTCCTTTCTCAATCTTGACTAGAGGGTTCCCATCAAGATTTAAGTATCGGAGAGGAATGCCTTGAAGGTTTGGCACAGACGTTAGCCTGTTTCCAGAAAGATTTAAGTTCTGGATGTTGGGGATGCTCTTTTCACGGTGCCTCGTAATTGTGCTGAGCATATTATTGGATAGATCCACATTCAGGCGTTTTCCTTGGCCTTTTGAAGCAAAAATGTCCATAGCTATATCCAAAAGCTTGTTATTGCTCAAATCTATGTCTCCCAGAGGAGAACTGGAGAAACAGTCCTCTGGAAGGACTTCCAGGGAGTTATGACTCAGATCCAAGGACTCCAGGTACCGAAGCCTGGAGAAGGTTGTGGAGGAAATTTTGGCAATTTTATTGTAGCTCAGGTCGAGGCTCACCAAGGTGGTGTAGCCAGGGCCAGTCAGCATTGATTCATTGATTGTTTCCAGTTTGTTTGATGATAGATCCAAGTAGGAGGTATCCAGAGGGATTGGGACAGGGACAATGTGTGAGCCTATTCCACTGCAGTCCACCTTGGTCAAGCTAAAGCTGTCAAAGAGACCAAAGCTTTCCACTTCACAGTGGCAGCCGGGGAAGCAGGTTTTGGTAGTACTGAAACAAGGAAGGAGAAGCAGCAAATTGAACCAGGCTAGGAACTGCATTGTTGACCTGGAAAACAAGACAATAGGAAAACAGATTTATTTGCCATAGAAATTACTTTACTGAAGATGTGTAACAGTTTGAGTCGTGCAGTCTTCTCCTCTGTCTTTCCAAAGGAATAGATTAAGTATACCCTTAAATAGCACGGATGTCTCAAACACTTTGTCTTTCACTTTGTGAACCCCACTGGGAAATTAATGGTGGAAAAAAGATTGGGTTAACAGTATTTGCAGATATAACCAAGTTAAGACACAACTAGAAAGTAGCTGTAAGAACAGTAGGCTGCCTTCAAGCAAGATCTATGCAACGTACACCCTTTCGACTGGATCTTGCATGAGGTTAAATGACAGCTCAAACACTGAGTCATTTTACAGCCTGGCAAACTGCAGCACACAGAGGTCTTCATGTCAGGGCATCCATGTGAGATTTGGGAGCGCCGGGTTCAAGACCCTGCATTGACAGATTGGAGAAATCATTTAGGCTGTGAGGTCAGTGGGAGCCTTAACTGTCCAAAACCCTTATCAGGGAAGGAAAAACCAAAGCTTTGTTCGAATTTCCTATAGATGACAGAGATAATGGCATCATCAGAACATCCTTCAGGATGAACAGCTTGAAAGGCCAACTGCCAAGTGGACAGCATGTCTCCCTTGCTTAGACTTCAGATGCAAATTTAGAGGTGTTTCAGTAGGTAGGGTCATTGCTTTATAGCAAGTGGCTAAAACCAACCCTCCTTGGGGTGGTGGTAGGCAGGAGAGATAACGACCACTTGGCTCCTTGCCTGTTAGACGAGAGGAACCAAGGACTGCTCAGTCTAACCCAGACTGCTGTGGTGGGCCCAGTCTCCTGCACAGGCATCGAGTGGAGAGAGCCAATTTGTTTCATATAAAACCTCTGGAGAGTCTGTGCTAATTACATTAAGTATTCTCTCTGATTAACGATGCCAGCAATCAAGGAGCTGTCTCCACCCCTCTGGTTTTGACCCTCTGGCTGAGACATTTCTGTCCCTCCATCACTGCAGCCAAGGGAAGAAGAGAACTGATCTGCACCTCACCAGCTTTGATGGATCTCTTTAGATCGCATCCTAACAGCTCCTCCGCACAACTGTGGGCAACAGCAGCTGCATGATTTCAAGAGCCAGCCAAAAAAGCTTTAGATCTGCATCTCTGGAGAGGGTAAACTGGAGTGTGCCAGCATCCTGCAGGTCAGCAGAGACAGCAAGGGCTGTCCTTGTTGGTTCCCATTGCAGTCACGGGTGATGGCTCCTCATGCTTTACAAAGTCTCCAGGAGGCCAGCAACAAAAACTCCTGGCAAACCAGGCAAGCAGATCCATCAGCACCACTCTTTCGCTACGCTGCTGGCGATAAACAGAGGGTCACGTGCCAAGCACTCATTTAGCCAAAAAAAAAAACCCAACCAAACAATCCCCTTCAAATGTGTGTTCCCATCCCCACCTCAGCCCTCCTGGTCTCTATTCGCACCTTTCCCACTGCTGTTTAAAAGCACTTTATTGGCTTCCTTGCAGTATCATGTTTCCCACATACCCTTTGATCTGGCTGAGGCACCTTCCCCACAGCCCTTGCACCTTCCCAGGACCATTTCCTAGAAGTTCACGCTTCCTTTCATCTTCCCTCACCCACCCCTTGGCAGCAATTTCTCTCCCTTTCCATCATGGTCTTCCTGGCCCTGCTCTCTTTCCCAGGACAGCAATCAGGGACTACTTGCCAATGTGCAAAAAGAGCGCAAAAGGGAAAAAAGCGTTGCAAAAACACTGTCCTGATCATTGGTATGACTTGTCTGGCGGTAACTCCCAGATCGCCTGCAAATAGAGAGCAGAGATTGGGACTCTGGCCAAAGTGTCTGCAACCCAAGCATTGCTAAAGGCCAACACGCAATCCTCTGGGGTCCGTTATTCTATAGAAACAACAGAAAAGCAGTAAGACGAGCCCTAGTCCCAGTCCATCCCAACTGTTTCTTCAGAAAACACATATGTGTGCAGAGAGGACGCAGCGGGTCGAGCTCCTTTCTGCAGACACATTTCCAGACATCCCTTTCCTAATGACAGCAAGGCTGATCCCCTCTGGTTCTGTGCAGGCAGCTTGCTCCCTTCTGCAGTCCCTCCTAAACTAAATACTTTTTTTTTTTTTTTTTTTATGAAGCTGCATTTGGAATCCACTGAAATGTTTTATTACCAGGGGAAATTACAGCAGTGGGGAGCTCTTTGGAAACCAAAAAAGCAAAAACTCGAATGTCTCACATACAGGGAAGTACCTCCATTAGTGTCAGCTCAGTATCAGTACCAGATCCCACCCGGTGGCTATTCTCACTTGATGTCTCAACAGGGAAAGTGCCTCCTAACTTCTTTGAAAGCCCAGCTCAGTTCCTCATGGCATCCCCTTGGCTCTGGTGGGAGCTGGATCAGACCCCAGCAGGTCCAAAAACACATCAGTGTGAGACTTGGCTTTCTGAGCACTGCTAAGACCTTCATGGGCTCCTGCTGGGCCACCTGAAGAAAAGCAAGAGGGCAATCACCAAAGTCTTAGTTTAACTGGGAACAGACTTTTTAATAGGGCCTCTAGTGATAGGACAAGGGGTGATGGTTTTAAACTAAAAGAGGGTAGATTCAGACTAGATATAAGGAAGACATTTTTTGTGATGAAGATGGTGAAACACTGGCAGAGGTTGCCCAGAGAGGTGGTAGATGCCCCATCCCTGGAAGTGTTCAAGGTCAGGTTGGACGAGGCTCTGAGCAACGTGATCTGGTTGAAGATGTCCCTGCTCATGGCAGGGGGGTTGGACTGGATGGGCTTTAAAGGTCCTTCCAACCCAAACCATTCTATGATTGATTCTATGAACTGAGAGAAGAATCAAAGCCAGCGCTGGGCTTCAATATGCGGCTGCTCAAACCCCTTTTGACATGGGATTTCCCTTCCTGATCACCCTCAGAAACAATTGCCAGAAGTGAGCAGATGCAGTGACTCCCACTGCAACATCCACGGCTCCAGTCAGCAGCAAGGACCAAAACATTACACAGCTGAAATGCAGTACACAAATTATTTGCACAGTATCTATTGCCTCTTCCCTCCTCGCAGCACTGCCCCAAATTCTCCCTTACTGGCTCTTCAATTGCTTTGCAGATGAGATGCAACCCATTACCATGGAGTTAAAAACTCCCTTATGGAGCAGGATGAAGCATTCATAGGCTAACAAGCCACTTGGCCAATAACTCTGATAAAAGATAGGAGAAATAAAGGTACTGGCCATCTTCCAGTCCAAGAAGGAGACTCTTGCATTACCAGATAATCAACGAAGAGCTTAGTCAGGTACAGGCATGCTTCGTCATTGCACGGAGGAATCGATAGCGCTCTTTGAAACGGGGAAAGAAACGTGCTGCAGGCATTTACGGTTCGTCTGTGTACAGCATGCATTTGAAACCGCATCAAATTGCCTTTGGATTGCTGCCTACGAGCTGCTCTGTTGATAAAGGCAGGAAGCGACGGTATCCCCTCGCGAAAGGAGGATGAGTTACCCTCCTGCATCACTGGGGACATTCACCTGGAGGAAACACTATGGGCCAGAAACCACCAGCCCCATCACCTGGGATGACAAGGGGAAAGCCACCAGGAGAAAACAGTCCGCTTTCAGGCTGGTTCAGCCATGACCTCTGCATTGCTACAGCTGTTGTGGTGTGGAGAGATCTCTGGGATAAATTTTGGCCATCTAACAGCTCGGCAGGGCTTGTTATACCCACTGATTTCAACAGGAGTTGCTGGGGCTGCAGCATCGTCCTCCACATTTCAGGTGCCTGGAGTGGCTACAGGGCTCTGGTCTTTGTATCTTCCTCGTCCTTTCTGTACATCTATACAGCAAATATCCTGAGACAACCCCAAGGAGACTCCGTGGTGGGTAACAGAGCCAAGGCTGGACCAAGATCCCAGCAGGGTGCCAGCCTACTGTCCCAAATCCCACATCTCTCCCTGAGCCTGCAGATGCCCAGACCCCTCCACCCTGCTCTCTGCTCATCCTCAACACTATCATGAGGCAGGATCCAGGTGGAAACCTCACACTGAGATTTCTCTGCTAAAAAAAATGTTAAAATGATGATTTTAAAACCAGACTACAGAGGGAACCTAGGTCTCAGCTGATGGCTGGGGAGGTGGGAGAGAGGAAAGCCCTGTTATTGTATTGTCGCAAATTCACTCTTCTCATTGCACTTGATTTCCTCCCTCTCCACTTCCTTAAAGACTTTTCTCACTAGAGTTCCCCAATCCACAGCTGAGACTCTGCCACCTCGCTCGCACCCAAGGGAGGTGCACTAACATATCCTGCCGGGGATGGAAGCCCATTTCTCAGGGACTGGTACCGCCTTGGGAATGCAGAGATGAAGAGGGTGACTACCTAGGCTACCTCTGGTTGCCCTGGCAATCACCAAGCTGGAAATCCCTATAGCCAAAGATCAAGGACTAATTAAAAAATAATACAAGGGGAAGGTATTTGAAAGTTCGTTGCTCGATGGAGTCAGGAAACGGCTCCCCCATTCAAGTTGCACCCCTCAGCCTCACCGAACGCATCGTTTGGCAAAGTATCGGCTCAAATGCAGCTGGAGTCGGGGCTGAAGACCCAAAGTCAGCAATGAAGCTTAAGGTAAGTAAGTAAGAAGTGCAGAAACCCCAGGTTGTCTCTACAGTGGCGCAAAGAGAATTGCTTCATAAGGGGATGAAACCCACCTAAGACCAGACCCATTCTTGGAGATGCCCCATCTCTCCATGACCATGGTGGGGTGGGATGCCTGCTCTCCTTGGGCTGCTGCATCCTCCAAACCGGAGTCCCACCCAGCAACCAGGTGCACCCAGGATGAATCAGTTCAGCTCACTCATCCAACAAAAAAACCCCCTCATCTTCTCCCTTTTGTGGGTCAATTTTCCAGCAAATTGGGCTGCCCAGCTGCAGGGTTACTGGCTCTGACACAGGAATGGAGAAAACAGGACGTGTCTTATCAACAGCAACCCACAATTAGAGCAGATCAAGTATGACATGAACCCCTGCGTCGAAGGCATGGTGAACAGATCCTGGTAATTTCCAGGTTTCTCGCCAATGTCTTGCTGGATTAATTCTGGATGAACAGCAGACAGAGCAACCTTTAAAGGAAAGAGGCAAAAAGGAAAGGCTGGAGTCCGCCTATCCCAAAGAGAGTTGCTGTTCTAGCAAAGGATGGAAGAGTTGGATTAGCAACAATATTTCATCAGAAGGAAAATCTGGGGATTGTGTTCTGTCTTTTGCATCAGCCAAGTGAAGAAAAAGCAAAGTCTTTATAGCAAGGCCCACTTGGCTGCAATAACTAATTGGGGGTAGGGGAAAGGGAATGTTATTGGAAAGTGAAACAAGCTGCACAGGATATGATAGAGGCCATAAATCCTCCAGAATGAAAAAAAAAAAAAAGGAGAAAAAGAGATAGTTGGCTCTTTCTGTCTTTAAATACTTGGGAGGCTCTGAGAGGCAGCTGGGACAGCAGCTCCAGAGCACCAGGATGCTCCCGAGTTGCTTCTCTCCAACAACAAAACTGCTTCAGAGACCTTTCCCTCCCTCTCCTCCCGTTAATTATTCTGTAAAATAAGAATAATTATCAAGTAAAGTGCAGCACTAGCAACAGCCACACTTTTCCAGTGCCGACTCTCCCAGGCTGAATCCCAATGACGCCACAGATGTAATCGCAGCCCAGTCTCCAGATCCCGTACGCCAACGTAAGCAGTCAGCAAAACTGGCTCAAACCACCCTCCAGCCAGAGCCTGTTAATCCCTGATCTCGCAGGCACACACCTCTCACATGATAAAGAAACTGCTGACGACAAGGTTACTCTTTTTTTCTCTTTTTTTAAAATGTGTGAATCCATTGAACGTAAAGGTCATCCAGGCTTTGGCTCTGCCTGCTTCACACCGGCTCTTCCCTGCAGAAGGGGTCCCCCCATGCACGCAAAAAAGAGCTGTGTTTACCCCCTCTATAAAGCTTATTAAAGCAATTAGTGCTTCTTCACAAAGGAGTTTTGGTGTAAATGGGAACAGGGCTTTCTGACTCATTTGTTATTTTTTGTTGTTTGCTGGTTTGGGGGTACGCTTTGCAAATACTGGTCCTGGTTTTATACTTGGTATTTGTAACTACTTGGATTTAGGGAGAGGAGAGCTAACGAGAATTCAAGAAGTATCTGCGATTTAGGTTTAGTCTTGCATTTAGAGGGGATTCTGCCCCTCTGCTCCGCTCTGGTGAGACCCCCCTGCAGTACTGCCTTCAGCTCTGGGGTCCTCAGCACCAGAAGGACATGGACCTGTTGGAGAGAGTCCAGAGGAGGCCACGGAGATGATCCGAGGGCTGGAGCCCCTCTGCTGTGAGGACAGGCTGAGAGAGTTGGGGTTGTTCAGCCTGGAGAAGAGAAGGCTCCGGGCAGACCTTAGAGCAGCCTTCCAGTACCTAAAGGGGCCGACAAGAAAGCTGGGGAGGGACTTTTGACAAGGGCAGGGAGTGATACGACAAGGGGTGATGGCTTTAAACTGGAAGAGGGAAGGTTTAGATGAGATATTAGGAAGAAATCCTTCCCGATAAGGGTGGTGAGGCAGTGGCAGAGGTTGCCCAGAGAAGCTGTGGCTGCCCCATCCCTGGGAGTGTTCAAGGCCAGGCTGGATGGGGCTGTGAGCAACCTGGTCTGGTGGGAGGTGTCCCTGCCCAGGGCAGGGGGTTGGAACTGGATGGGCTTTAAGGTCCCTTCCAACCAAACCGTTCTGTGATTCTATGATTTGCCTAGGTGGGTTTAGGGGAGTTCAGTGGAGTTACTCGAGGTGTTAGTGACAGCAGGATGAGAATTAGTTCCTTGGCTCTTCTAAATTCAGCTGGATATCATGGA
The DNA here is from genome assembly GCF_000690535.1 of Cariama cristata. Lineage (NCBI taxonomy): Eukaryota > Metazoa > Chordata > Aves > Cariamiformes > Cariamidae > Cariama > Cariama cristata. Next base: position 8,382 of record NW_009632938.1, on the reverse strand, counting down.
GCCCTCCATCGGGAGCCATTGCAGAAGTCACTTTTGTGTAATAAGTTATCACCCTTCACACTGATGGTTTTATCAGTGGGAAGCGCAAAGCTGCTTAGAGAGCAAAGCCATCCCCAATTATCCATCAGGATACAAAGAAGGGGACGTGCAACCCAGTCTTCTCCTTCTCCTCACCCTATTTCCCCCACAAGTGCATACAAGCATTGGTATGGGGGGAATCTCAGCCACTGGGATGGTGGCTTCAGCCTTTATGGCTCAATGTAAAGAGACACCAAGGGCCTGAACAGGAGCTAAAATCATCCTGCAGGTGCCTGAATACTTTTTGCTCCATTTTCCCGCTCACTAGGGAAAATGAGAATTAAATACAGAGAATGAAAAAAAAAAAGAATATTTATCTATGAATTCCTTTCTGCTTTAATGATTTCTAATAATGGATGGAAAAGCACCTCCTTTGCGTTCAGTCAAGAGCCCCACCACCAAAGGGGGGAGTTGTTACCAAGTAATTAACCCAGTGGTATCAGGAATCTACATTACCAGGCTACGGAAGAAGAAAATACAATAGGCACCAAACTGGGAATGGAAAGAAAAAGTCGTCTCTCCTCCCTCAGTGCAGGGATGCGGTCGTATTTCAGGCAGCCCAGGGTGGGTGGCGTGATGGGGATGGGTGAGCTCAGGATGGGATTTATCCTCTCTGACCTGTGGGTCCCCAGGGATCACAGGAGGTAGCCAAGAAAAGGAGATCTTGAGCCAGTGGTTTAATTGCTCTCTGGGGTGCTTTGTCCCCATTCAAGTGATTTCAAGAGGGGACAAAACTACCATAAACAGAGAGGAGATGCTGCTCCCAGATCTGGACAAGAACCTCATTGCTCTGCATCAAGTCTGTCTTTGCAAGACTTGAATCTCACCAAAAAAAAAAAAAAAAAAAAAAAAGGAATTTGGGTTGTGGACAGCCAGAAGGGGTTAGAAAAAGGGGTTTTCTTCCAGAGGAAGGAAAAAAGCAAGAGACCGTTCCTCGTTTTCCCCAGATCTCAGTTATCTCCGTCTGCTTTTCTCAGCTCTGGACAAAGAGAAACTGCTGAGCCAAAACCGCAATGATTAACCAGCATCCAACCCATGCTCTCCCTCCATTCTTCAGGGAGATTTTCGTAGATGTCAAAGGGGATGGGATAGATAAGATTAACAAGAGCAAAGCCAAATGGTTAAGCATCAGAAGCGTTTCACAACCCTGAAGCCAAAACCAAGCAGCGCTTCAACCCACCACGTGGGCTGCAGAGAAGACGTATGGGATTGACCTAGAGGGAACTCAGCACCTCCAAACCCTACAGCTTCACCCTATGGGTTTGTTTACAAATATCTGACATCCCTGGCTCAGCTGAAACAGCCTCTGCTCTATTTTTTTCTTTAAAGTAAAAAAACCAAAAAACCGCAAAACCCAGAATTATCCTTTCTTTATAAAAAAAATGTAGAGACCTATTAAAAATCATGTTTGCTCCAACTGTTAATGTCACAAATCCTACCTGCTTTGCAAGAGGCCACGGGTAATTTATCATCTGAGTGTTTAAACAGCTCATAGTTTACTCCACTTGTGCAATCTCCCCCCTCCAGCATCCCTCATCCTCCCCCAAGGAGGAAACCAAGGTGCGGTGCGGTGTATTTTGGGCTCTGACAAAGGGAAACCTGTGCGGGCAGGACTGCCAGCCCATATGGGGGGTTCCAGCTGATTTACACCCGCAGCTGAAATACGGACAATTTTTGCCACCCTGAGAGCTGCCTGCCTCAGAAGGCCACATCTTGGAAGCAAACTCTTGGGAATTTTGCCTTGAGTGGGAAAAAGTCAGTGCTACCTCCGGCACAGGCACATTAGGAATTAAATCACTGCGGCACCAGCGGTTTGCACAAAAATCCCTCTTTCCTGCTCAGCCCAGGAAGCTGTCAGGTTAACAGCGGTTTTATTCAGGGTAGGGGGGAAAAAGTCTCCTGTGGCTTTTGAAAGCAATTTTGCTCGCCCGCCTCACGCCGAGCTGTGCTTCTGCCCGGAGCAGGCGTTCCCGGAAGGAAATGAAGTTTGCCAAACCTTCGGAGCGGCTGTGGGCAGGGGAAGGCAGGCGTCGGAGCGACGTGGCACCTCTCGGCAGCACCGGGGAGGGATTCACGGGGCTTGCCAGGAGCAGATGGGACGTGATCATCCTGGTCCCACCATTGCCTCCTGGCTATGCCAGCTGCAGGACTGCTCAAACTGGGAACCTTGGCAGCCACACATCGGTTCCCAGCAGCCCGGGATGCACAGGATCAAACAAGGTGCCTGCAAGGGATGCAGGAGCTCGGAGCTTTCTCCTGCTCCAGCACCACTCCGGGGGTGACCACCCCAAATCTTTTTACCCCCATCCTCCCCCCTTTGCTTTTTAACTGTGAGCATTTCCAGGAACAGCAGGTCTCGCTATCCCGGCACTTGCTGAGCGTAACAGAGACCTCATCTCAGCCAGGAACACAAATATTTTCTTAACCGACTCAAACTCAGCCCGAATAGGATCTTTATCCTAAACCCAGCGACACATCCCAGAATGGGAGGTCTCCATTGCCAAGGAGTTATTTTGGCACAAATAGGAGGACGGACCAGCCCTTCGGCATGCCACTTCATAGCAAAAGGAGAGCTTTGCACCAAGTTTTACCCCAGCCCTAACGCATTTTGCTGTAGAGGGACCTGGTGAAGCTACCAACCGATCCTCCTGCCCCATCATCTCCGATGCTCAAGAGCTGGCTGTGACGCACGGAGGGAGGCTGCGAGTACCCAGGCTTTACCCAAATCACAGCAGTAACCTTAGGAGGATTAAACCTTCCTTCTTCAGGGCTGCATCCCCCTTTGCAAAAGATCAATTTAAAAATCATGGGTCGCAGCTTCATCTGTGACGTCGGGGTTGCACACACTTCCCCCTGCTCTCTGACTGTTCCTGGTATCAGACTAAGAAAACCAACAAGCTGATGTGAATTTTTAAAGCATAAAACCACTGAGACAGGACCTTATTTCTTAGCTGGTCAATTATTGAAAGCTAAAACGATCCCAGCAAGCTTCTCCTATAGCCTCAGCCCTTGACGATGCTCTCCCACACCTGAACCCCCAACCCCAGCCGGTTCCTGTGCCGGCTCCCCCTCCGATGACACTTTTTCCTAGCACTCGTCTCCCAGATACATGATATAATTCCAGAGGAATGCACTCCGGGACGAACACCATACACCAGGCCAGTGAGAAACATTAAGAGGTGCAGCACGGGGAGAGGAAACCTCCTACCTATGATGGACTACTCTTCTTGGTTTTAACTGTTGATAGAGCTGCTCGGCCATGTCCTTGTGCCCAGCTGGGAAATGCCACGTGCCGTGGGTGTCCCTGGGATGGCACATACGATGTTCTACCCCAGGAAAGGGCAGGTTGCAAGGACCCACCAGCAGCTGTCTGGTCCATGAGGGAAAGGCGTGATACCTATGGACATACTCCCACATCCCTGACCTGGTTTGCTTTCAACCACCCCGGTGGGCTGACCTGAGCTGCAGAAGGACCATGCTGCATGGATGGACATGGGTGGATTCCCCTGGAAATGATGAGCTGGACAGGGAGAAGGAAGGAAGAGGAGGGATGGTGCCAGGGGAAGGCGATACATGCCAGGGGGATGCCTCTGCCTCTTCCCAGTGCGACACAGCCTGCCAGGAGCGAATAGCTCATAGCAGCCCCATCATCCTGTATCTCTAAGGGCTTTCCAGCTCTTTCTCCTTGAAACAGAGGTGGCTGCAAATCAGGTGTCCAAACGCTGCCTCCAACAACATGCCTTGGTCACAGTGCTCTGCCCAATTCCAGCAAGCAGAGGCAGCCGGCACCGGCCGAAATCATGTGAAAAGCAGAGGGAAAAGGAATTGACCCCCACTGGGCAACGCCTCTAGCCCTGGCAGAAGGATTTTAAGAGGACCCCATGCAGTGTAAGCTCTCTGAAAGGCAGCAGCTCCCAACCTCCCTTCTCCTAACAGCCCTGCGGGGCTGCTGGCTTCAATAAGGGAGGGCAAAGCCAGGGGGTAACATCAGGCTGGGTGCCTCTCGGCACTGCCCCGGCCGGCCCAGGGTGTCTTTGTGGGCTTTTAATTTATTTTTGTGGTTGGGTTTTTGTTTTTTTTCCATGCACAATAATCTCCAGGCCTCTTTGCCGCCTGTGGCTCTCAGCATGCAGCTGCAGACCCTCCATCGAGGAGATAATAAATACAATCCTGGCCGTTATTGTTGCAAACAGCACAGCTGGAGGCTCCCGTCTCGTTCCCCTGCAGCCTTTCTTCCTCCCTCCCAATAATTCTTGCAACGTGACTCTGCGAACAATGAATGCCAGCAAAACCCCTCGGTAGAGCATCAGTCGGGGTCTTCAGGAGCTGCCCCCACTCCGGCAAAGCACGTGAGACATTCGCTATGCCCAGCAGGTCTCCTACAAGATTTGGGAAGGGGGCATTTGGGGCTGGTAAGGGGGTCTGGGTAAAGTTGACAAAGGGTTTACCAGCAGGGCATCATCCCCATCGTGGTTTCCATCCCAGATGATGCTCCACTGCCCCAGTGATGTGCTGTTGTGGTATCTCCTCAGCTCTTGGCCTCCCTTCCCTGGCCCAAGATCCTCCGGTCCCTCTTGGCTGGTGCAGGATTTTGGAGAGAAAGACCATCTCAAGTGGGTTGGAAGAGCCACATCCCCAGAAGGACCCATTTCTCACTGCTGATGTTACCATAAGTCCCCATTCACATGCCTCAATTTCCCTCCTGACACCTTAAGGATGACTAACCCCAGGACCGAGAGCTGTTCATTCCTCAGTGGGGATGAGAGTACCATCCCCAGGTTCAAATCCCACCACTTCAACTAAGAAGGGAGCACAAGCCAAGACACCCTGGTCTCACACCGCGCAGAAGCCCCCTGCCAACACTGCCGCTGCCACAACTGGTCCAGCGAAATGTCACCACTGTCCTCGTGCACCATCTCCAGCTCCTGTCTTGCCTGGACACTCTGGGGACACCAGCCCTGCAAAATGAGCAGCCAGGCTTGGGGACACGGAAGGGGACATCTGGGAAGGTGGTTGTGCTGGAGAAATATTGAAGTGCCTCTCAAATCAGTGCTCGTGGACTCTGAAGCGTGGCTGCACTCTCAGTGGCTGCCGACAGCATGCCTGCTTTTCCAGGGACCTCTGCCCACCCGTGCTGCTCCCCTCCCCTGGCTCCATCCTGTCCCCATCCCTGTCCCCTTGGTTTTGGTGCAGCTCTATGGCACTTCTGCCATGCCATGGAGATGCTGCAAGTCACCCGGGATGCATGCAACCATCTTCCTTTACCATTTAACCCCATATTAAGCCACCTCCTAACCCAATTTGACCCCATTTTGCTGACCGGCAGAGTAAGACTTCCCAAATTACAGCATCCTCCTTTGTGCCCCAGGTACGGGCTACATGGGGCTGGCTCCCCGCACCCTGCTCCTTCCCCCAAAGCCAGGGGAGGCCACCATGCACCATGTTGTGAACATAGGAGACAGGGACATCCCCGTGGGACATTTGGGGACAGTCCAAAAGAGCAATGCTCTCCCTCAGTGCATAAGACTGGCCAAGTTCAGCGTTACCCTATGATCTTGTAATCCTTTGAGCTGGAGGTCTCGTGCAAGAGGTGGCAACTCTCCAGTCCCGGGTAGATACAGGGGCCGCACCTTAGGTGGGAACTGAGCCTTTGTACTGGGATTAAAGGGCTTTGGAGGAAGGGTCTCCTCCGTCCTGCTGTATGAAACTTGGTCTCACCGTGCCCCCCTGCTACAGACATCTCTTTCTCGAGGATGGGAGGAAAATGGGGGATTTTGGGGTCAGGGATGTATCCTGCCCCACTTGGAGAGCAGGGGTCACTTCAGACACGACAGGGGTGAAGAATCACATCTGGTTTCACCCATCTGCCACAGCAGGGCTTTGCCTTTAAGTCTCAATTTTTCCTCACAAGGGTTATCTTATTCAAAGTGAAAAAAAAAAAAAATAATAAAAAAAGGTCCTTATTTCTCTCCCCACCCCTGGGATGGAGCTGCCAGGCACGAACCAGGGGAATGGAGAGGAGTCATCATCAGATACATGGACAGCAAAAAAGAAGCAGGAGAGGGTAAAGAGGAAGGAAAAGAAAACCCACAGATGCTGGCACTGAGCTGTTACACACAGCACATGGCCCTCTGCTTAGCTACAGCAAAGATAAAGTGCTTTTTTCCAGTTTGCCACCGCTCCGACAGGCAGATTTCCAGCCTGGTTAATGCAACTCAGGAATGTCCCGTGCTAAGGCAGCCAGGTTGGTTTAATCTCTTGCGGCGTCTGCAAGCAGTAGGGGGGAGGCTGGGGCAATTCTCAGAGCACCTATTTCCTTCCCCCCTAATTCACATCATGAATACTCCGAGAGGGAATGACAGAAACTCCCAGGAAATTAAAAAAAAAAAAAAACAACATAAAAATTGCAATACAAATGAAAAATCTCCAGGCTTCCCTGTAATGAACGGCTGAGCCATTCATACATTCGCCTCGATAGGTCCAGGTGCCAAGTTTTAAGACAAGAAACGGCTTGCTCAAGCCAGCCTTTATCTCTTCCCGGCCCTCAACATCTCGTCATTCGGAAGTTTCTTTTGATAGCCTGCCAGGTGGCCAGTGCTGCGGATACCGCGCCAGGCCCGGGGGGTGCCGGGGGGG
>NW_009632938.1:0-1645 GCF_000690535.1 Cariama cristata | reverse complement strand
CTATCCCGCCCTTCAGCCTCTGCTTCTCCCCACCAACCAGCTGACAAGTGAGGAGGAGGAGGGAGAAGAGACAGAAAGAGGAGAAAAAATGCAGTTAGGGATGGAGGGAAAACTCTAAACCTCCGGAAGACGGTGGCTCACCTTTTTTTTTCCCAGCTCTGTCTCGCACTGGGGTGGCACACACCGCTGTTCACCGAGGGGCTGGGGGAGCACAGGATGCTTTTTCCTATACCCTAAAAAAAAAAATAAAATTCTTTGTATGTTTTTTGTTTCACAGCTCTTTTCTCCCGATTTCCTCCCAATGCTGTTTTATTCCTTGAACTCAATCTTAAAGAATAGGGGTACAGGAGACCCTCACCCTGACCCCGCAGCCTTCGCTGCCAGTCCACCTCGCCATCAGAAATTAATATCCCCTGGGATGTCCGTCACGTCCTCATCCCCTCCGGGCATTTTGTAATTGCTCCCCACTGCCTCTGCCAGCAGCTGCTCAAATTCATTCACAAACCAGCAGCGTCTCCCCGCAGCACGCTCGCTCCAGGATGCTGCAAGGGAAAACCCGTCCGGGTGCTCCCACCCAACCTCCTGCCTCCCCGAGTCATGAGCATCACCCACCGCCTCCGGAGAGGGACCCCGCATCGAAGTGACGGCTAAACACAGGTCAGGGCCTCGCCGGGCCATTTATAACCCACACACGAGCCACGCACCTCCCGTGTCCTCTCCGGGACAAGGACTGGCTCCCGTGGGTCGTGAAGGGACACGAGCTGTGCCCCACGATAGCAGACACTAACCCACTTTGCCTTGGCTGCCGACGGCGAGCAGCAAGCCAAGTTTAGACTGCAAATTCTCCCAGGGACATACCAGGCTCCCTCCGGTCTTTTCAGCATCTAATATATCCAACGTGCTCCTTATTCCCGGAGAGATGGGCGAGGCGTTGGTCTAACCCTGCCTTTCCACAGCACCTCTTCTCCCGATATTCGCTCTGCTCCCTACGGCTGCAATAAAGCCCCCCGCGCTGCCAGGCGAGCTTTGGAGCGGCGATCAATGCAATATTTCAACGTAACGCCAGCGATCGGCACCGGCTGCTCTCTGCAGAGCAATGGCACAGTGTCCACCCAGACAAGTTTCCTACTGTAACTTCAGTGAATGCGGTTATTCAGGCTAACGGCAGCTGATTTATCATGGCAGACACCCGGGGAAATCTTTTCGACTCCGGAGACTTGGAAGCTCTTCGCCCGATTGCCGCGATGAACGCCGTGAGCTCGGCACGGCTCGCCGTCCTCCCGTTACCTCCGTGCTCGAACGCCTTCGCTGCCACCGAATTACGTTTTAGCTAACCGCGATGGAGAGCGTCGGTTAACGGAGGCGATACCACTTCCCCACGGCCCAAGCCACCAGCTCCATCCTCACCGCTTTCCTCCCAGCCTTCCCAAATCCCAAGCAGAGGAGTAAAGTTGACGGACCCTTTTGTTTCCAGAGAGCTGGCACGTTATAAATCTGCCGGGGTCTGCGCCTTTTCATGACTGCAGCATTAATAACAAGTTTCCATGGAGCTGCTTAAAAGTTTACAGGGTGTGTGCGTTATCAGGGGAACCCCGCGTTTCTGACCTCCGGCTTCAAAAGTCACAACCACCAGCTTTTTTTTTTT
>NW_009632937.1:11067-24906 GCF_000690535.1 Cariama cristata | reverse complement strand
ATGGGAAACTGAAAAAATCCTTAACTTAGTATAAGCAAAAGTTCCTGAATACATACGAGGAGCACACAGTAATCACAGATTTCAAACAGCTGCCATGAGTACATGGCATACTTAGTGGCAGGAGATGAAAATGCACTCAATCCCCAGTCACTCTTTTCTGTACCTTACAGTGCCTTATGCCAACCTCTGGAAAGAATACTGCTGTGTAGAAAAAGCTGAAACGTGTGACTTTACTATTGATTTACTTTTTTGAGGAAAAAAATTTGTGGCTGCTGGTTCTTATGTGCACAAGAATCTTAGAGAGTTTTACTGACAACGGCATTAGTAGATATATTTGAATCTTTCTCTTTAAATATGGCCGTCAATGTCATCTGAACCACTTGACCAGACAGTGCCAAAACAAAATCACAGAAGGACTGGGATGAGATGCAGCAGTTGAATGCACCATTAGCAGTTTGCTCATGATACCAAACTGGGAGGTGCTGTTGACTCTTGAGGGACAGGAGGCCTTGCAGAAGGATCTAGATAGATTGGAGTATTAGGCTATGGTTTATGGGATGAAATTTAACAAGTCCGAATGCCAGATCATGCACCTGGGATGGAGTAATGCCGGGCACAACTACAAGCTGGGAGAGGAGTGGCTGGAGAGCCACCCTGCAGAAAGGGATCTGGGAGTGCTGGTCGACAGCAGCTCAATATGAGCCAGCAGTGTGCCCTGGCAGCCTGGAGGGCAAACACCGTCCTGGGGTACATCAAACACAGCACAACCAGCCAGTCAGAGGAGGTGATTACCCTGCTGTATTCAGTGCTGGTGTGGCCTCACCTTGAATCCTGTGTACAGTTCTGGGCCCCACAATTTAAGAAGGATGTGAAGGTCCCTGGATGCATCCAGGAGGGCAACAAAGCTGGTGGAAGGGCTGGAAGGAATGTCCTATGAGCAGCAGCTAAGGACTTCAGTCTTGTCTAGTCAGGAGAAAAGGAAGCTGAGGGGCGACTTCATTGCCCTCCACAGCTTTCTGAGGAGGGGAAGTAGAAAGGGAGGTGCTGAGCTCTTCTCAGTATCCAGTGATATGAGACATGGGAATGGTTCAAAGCTGCACCAGCGGAGGTTTAGACTGGACATTAGGAAGCATTTCTTCACCGAGAGAGTGATCAAACACTGGAACAGGCTTCCTAGAGAGGTGGTCAATGACCCAGGTCTGCCAGTGTTTAAGAGGTATTTGGACAATGCCCTTAATAACATACTTTAACTCTTGGTGAGCCCTGAAGTGGTCAGGCAGTTGAACTGGACGATCATTGTAGGTCACTTCCAATTGAAATAGTCTATTCTATTCTATCCTATCCTAATGACATTTTTCATTCACTCATGAAACTTCTAAGTTTCCATATTTTGATCAAAATTTCAGAACCTGGAAAATGTAGACCAGCCTTTATTTATTTATGGTTTTGCTCTTGCTAAAAACAGTTTGGTTTACTGAGATTTAGTATTTTCTCTCTTTATAATCCCATTTTGTTGTTTTGTTATTAACACTGTAGAGTCCTTTCAAGGGTTCTTCTTAAGAAGAGGTTTGAAACATCCAAATGATGCATCTGATTTTAACCAAGCAGATCATTATCCCTTTCCTTTTGAAGTATGAGTGACAAAGAGTCAGTACGAAAATCATATAATAGTCAACCGATCTATATTCAGGCGAATCCTGCGGGGTTTTCTAGCACTTTTGAAGGGGATATGGAAATCATTACATCAGGAAAGTGGTAGCTATTGCTGGTACTTTCACTCTGGATGTATGCTTTAATAGCAATTCTGTGCAACTTTTTTGTTTAAGTCCCTAGAGGAAAAGATTGTTTACATTTCTTTCCCAACATGAAGACAGAGAAATGGTAGTGTGCTTTGCTGGTTTTAATCACAGCTACTGAAGTTTCATGGCTGTACATGTTGACTAAAACTACTAAACTAAAATTACATAAATGAAGGAAAATGGAAATTACTTTCTGCAGAAATTAAATCCAGAGCCAGATTATATCCAAGGCCAAGGGGCTGATAGAAATATGTATTGAAATTTCACAATACAAATAATAACAGAAAAGTAGTAATATCCTGTTCTTTTAAAGTACATTAAGAGGCTAGTTTCCATGAAAACACACTGTTGTGAGGGGTTTTTGTTTAGTTTTGTTTTTTTTCCAAGAACGTGCATGGCTAGGTAACTTTCAATTCTTGTGAGAGAAATAGGGCATTATGGCTTGGAAAGAGTTGGCAGACAGGCAAACAGTTATTTGCTCAGTGTCTGGCAATGGCTATGTTTTGATATTCGCAATGATTTCAGCAATACCCCAGCGTATGCAATTCCAACAGCAATGATCATATAAATGTGTTGAGGTAGTGACGTAAGATCTGTTCAGCCTATCTTAGAGGGCTCTGTTAGAACTCTAATAGAACTATTAGTTTCAGATTTTAATACAGTTTTATCTGCTTAATTGTAACTGTATGCTCTGTGTTTGTCTGTACACCAAATATCACAGATTGGATTTGTACCAATTAAACCACTGTATTTAGGGAATGCACTGGCACATATGGCTTTCTTCATTCCTCTTTTTCTCATCCATTCCTAATACCAATATGGTTTGCTTCTGTCTCATGGTGCAAAGTGATTATTCTGCAGTGAAGCTCCTGGATTTGATCTGTGATAGCTGTCTGCACATACCAGCATTGTCTGTTACATAATTGCTCCAATTATTGGCATTTTCTTTGAAAAGAAATATGTTTCTATTTTCAAATGTGAGCTATTTCATGGAGCTGTGTTAGCATAAGCATGTTCTCTTGCTTTAAAAAAAAAAAAAAAAAAGTTGGGAAAATATATGAACACTAGATAAAGAATTTGAAAATACAGGATCATGCAAGCATTTAAAATGAAGTCAAATTAACCCAGACAGAGTGAGTCTGTATCAAAGACTGCATAAGAGAATGTCATTAATTTTCACATTTGTAAGAAGTTTTCCATTGTTTTCCTTCTTTTAAAAAGGATACAGTCATTTATCCAAATATGAAGAGCCCTATCTAATGGATTTAGTTCCTTATGAAGTATGTTTATGCCTTTGTTAATGTAAAAATTAAAAAGGGTAGTAGTTCTAAGAAGCTCCAGGGATGAGGTGGTTAGGGGATATATGATCTTTCATCTCTAGAGCTGCAGTTTGCCCTGGATGCTGCAATCACCACCTGAAATCCACGCACTAACTTCATCAGAACAGCAGCATTTGTTCAGGGCAACTAACCAATAACAAAGTTGTTCATGCTTTTTCACGTTAAACTACCCCCCCTTTTTTTTTTCCCTCCTGTTGCAACCTATGGTTGTTCTCAAAAGGTCATTCTATGAGACTGGTCACTAGGGAAATGCTCTATACTCTGTGGAGAATCTGAAAGACCACAAATTCTGGGGCAAGAGGAAATCATTTTCTGGCAACTTGATGCAGCAGTAATTATAAGTATTTGAATGATAAATTAAGTTGAGCTATGATAGCTGACCTACAACACTTTTGTAGCAAGATTAATGCTGGAAAAAGCTACAAAGGTAAGATCATATGGATACAAGATTCAAGGAAATAATATTTCATATGCATCATGGGGAAAGAGGAAATTTTCATCAGGGATTTGAAAAATGCATAATGTTTGCCTTGTATCAGAAATTCCTGTGTTATATCCATTTATACCTCCTCACACTTTCCAGTATATCTTGCCAGCTCAAGATGTCATAAATTGTCCTAAGCAGCCTTCACAGTTCCTCCAGGTAAACACCCCTGCGTCCCGCTGCAGTGGATGATGACCAGAGCTACTACAGAAGGCAAAGTTTGACCCCATATGAAGAGCCAAGCCCCCAGGTAGTATTATAAAGAGCCCATCTAAATTGTAATAAGGTCACCGTGATGGTCAAATCGCTCAGGCTACAATTTTAAGCCACCAATTTGAAGTCCATCTTCAAGCACCTCAAAAGTGTCATGAATTTCCTCCAGCCTATGAGGTTTTCTTTCAGGATGAATGAAATTGAATATAAATACAACCTGGGGCTACTTTGGCTGCTTTGCTAGCTGAGTTTGTAGTCATGACTGACAGCAGCCTGGACCATGTTACCCTATGTAGTCCGTTTGAGTTTGCAACCATGATTCTTCCCAAGGCAGGATCTGGAGTGACAATGTCAGACCACAATCACTGCTGAGACCATTCATCCCTTAAGCAACAAACTCTTAAGTCAAGCTTAGTGGACAGGCTCAAATAGCTATATGATCAAGAAAACCTTGACAATTAGCAAGCTTCAAATGCCACGCACTATATAAGAAAAGCCAGATTTAGCCAGGACATACATGTATCTCTCAAATCACTTCCCGTTACCCCTCATGAGTCAGTATTGCCTTCAAGGTAATTTAACTCACTGTCTGTCTTCCCTGTTGATAAAAAAATAATCTCTTCCTCTGAGACACCTAATGGATGATCCCCTGAAATACATGCCTAAATAATTATCTGTCTAGGAGACTCTTTTATACAGTGAGTCATCATTCACTGTCACTATAAAGGGCTTGTTCTAATTTTGAGACCCTCATTAGAATTAAAATATCAAACCAAGTATATGCCTCTGACAGCTAGTCCACCAGAACTGCAGCAGTAATTCTGTAAAGCAAGGAGAAAACAAAAACAAGTCTTCTGAAGCCACAAATCTAGAATATCCAAAATTTTCAGCGCAGAGTAAAGTCAGAGTTCAAGGCACAGAACATTTGAGTTCAACCCTCATGGAGGAATTTTCTCTTGCTAATTGTCTGTAAGCAGAAGAGAAAAATGTTGCAAAAAGCAAACATGTAAATATTGTACTCCAGTGCACACTTCAACAGTACCTCCAGGGAAGGAACAGAATGTAAGTTACTAGATATAAAAAGCAATAGTTTTTCTTTTTTATTATTGTTGTGGAAGAGGAGGTAGGTTTGGGATTACAGAAGCTCTTATAAGATACTTTATTGGTTCCTATGCAGACTAGCATGGAAGGAAAAAGGTGGAAAACAATCTAACAAGAGCGTTGAGTGATTTCCAGCTTCCATAGACAGCTAAAGTCAGCTTCTCCTACTCTTTCTTCTAACCATCTTTATATTGGATTTCTTTTAGAAGACATAAATGTAGCAGGCTAAAATTAGAAAAATATCCCTTGCAACAAGCAAAAAGGGAGCTTAGTGTGAGATTTGACTCCAGAAGTCAAAGTCGGAGCAGGACAGGGGGAAGTAAATTACAAAGTCTTGAGGGACTGGAATCTCCATAGAAGAAAACCGCTATTTGTGTCCAATCCCAGTCCTTAGAGAGCAATGCTCGGTTAGCAGTGTTTGTTTAAACTGTACATCAGAACAATTCTTTGAAAGAAAATTTGGCTTTCGACTCAAAAAAATTTTGAACTGGAAATGTATGCTGAAAAGCTTTTAGAGCACAAACCTTAGTCTGTAGATGAGAATAGTTGTTACTTAGAGTTAGGCAAGTCAGGGCTTTTCCTCAGAATATAAGGGAGCAATGCAGAGGAAAGTTAGGGTACAACTGAAGATGTTAAGTGTGTGGGTTTCCTGCTTACACAGCAACTGTGAACAAGGAATTACACCAGCATGGTTCTGAAAGTCAGTTTATACTAAATATATGCAAGCTGCATAACTTAGTTGATATTTATGCTGCTGTTCTCATTGACTGGATTAATTGGTTGCATAGAGCTTTACATGAGCACGGCTGCTCCTGCCACGGAGGTACCTGTGAAAGCAGGCAGGACCTCCCTGCCACTGTGGGGAGGAAAAAACACTGGTTCTTCCTTGTCATAGTGTGTCTTGGCTTTAGACTCATCTGTAACTCAGATGACATCAGCAGCACATAGTGGTGATTTTCTCCCCAGTTCCCACTGTTTAATCCCAGTGTGAGAAACCCTCCTGCTTCATGTCTATTTCACTAAGTTAGCTGCTATTTGGCAAGGGTTTATCCAATGTTCCATCACTTGCTGACAGTGGATCGAGGGAAAAAAAAAAAAAGAACAACCCTACCCTCAAAACTATCAAATTTATGTCCCTGTCTCATGTGTCTGTGCAGTGCTTTGATTTGAGGCTTGGCAGTCCTTGTTTCAGTGTCCCACACCTGTAACTCTCCCTTCACATTACTTCTCGCTTACTCTCCTATCATCTTCCTCAGCTATAACCATCTTCTTTCCATATCTAGAAAAGGTTTATGTGTGTCCATAGTCAGTTAAATAGATACAGGAACAATTGCTAAGAAATATACAGTTTAGTTCCTGGAAAATAAAAATACTTCTGTCTTTTTTGTCCTTACACCTGCTCCTAATGTCTCCCTGCTCCCTCTTGCATTTAAGCATTCGGTGTGTGACCTCCATACACACAGACACCAAAAAATACTTTAAAGGTTTAAATAAGTCCAAGAAATTGGAAGATACTGATAGAGCTTTACCATGGCTTTGCTCAGAGAAAGAACCCCCTTTTTCAACTGTGTGATATTTAGGGCATATCCATGTATTGCACACCCTGTACCTGCTCCCAGATCTATGCACAACAGCAGCAACTCAGAGGTTTCCTATCTGCTGCCTGAACAACAACAACTCACAGTTCCTGATGTTTTCCTTCCCATCAAGAAACCTGTTCTCTGCTTTCACCACAGGTACAGGAAAAGATGGGCCCATCACTGCTGTGTTGGGGCTCCAGAAATGGTTAGCTGCGTTACGGAGAGTGCCAGGGCTTAGGCACCCACAGAGGGGGCGATTGAGCTGGCACTTTGCTTAGGTATCTTGTCTATGTCAAGGCCTGGACAGATGCCCTGGTAGCTGCTGCTGTCAGCAGTGGAAGGGTCAGGGTGTGCAGGGGGATGGATGGCTGTTCTTGGTGGCTGCTCCCATCCCAGTCCTCCTCCCCATCCCCTCCAGTCCCCTGCCCTGGAATTCTCATTTCAGAAACCAACCCAGACCATCCATCTCATCCTGTGGCAACAGTCGCCGTGCTCTCATCACCAGGCCTGCTGTGTTCAGCTTGGCCTGTCCTGCTGACCTGCTCCGCCATGGGCATGCTGCTGGGGCTCTGGGCTTCCTTCCCACGCTGAAGGGCACAGGCTATACCATGAGTGAATCTGCATGAGGTGCCTCCCTCTAGAAAAGTCATTAAGTGACACTTTACCCTGGCAGCAGTTGCTGGCAGCAAGTATCATTCCTGATACATCAACATTTGTCTGTTGCATAAACACTCTCCCCTGCATGTTGCATGCAGAACTGTCCCCACCATGCCGGGCACCATTGCTGCAGTGCTGACCTGTGTGGAACATCTGCTCAGGAATCACTGTGGGTCACTGTACTCTGGCAAGAACAAAATCCCTTGCCTAGGGCTCATCATTTTTTATGTTGTGTTATGAGTGAGACATTTGCTCTGTAGTGGCTGTTCTTCTGTGTTAATTGTCCCAAGTGTAGCAGACAATATTATATTTTATACGTATACACAAGTATATTTTATATATATATATAATATAATAAAGCCGCCAGTATTAGCTAGTTTTTAACAAGATCATTTTTCTCCTTGTTGCAAAAATTAGGTTTACATGGAAATTATCAATTAGTATGATCCACCAGAGAATGTGTTATTGCTTTAAAGAAGAATACCATAGAGATGGTTGTAAGTTTATCTTGTGTAGTATTTGCTTCAATGGGCACATGATGCCACCAGGGTCTTTGAGTCATTTTATGACATTTTCTTTGCTGAGCTCCTTTTGGAGGCTTCCATAATATCTTATATTCAAAAAATAACTCCTAAAATAATTTTATTACAACCTAGACTAATGTGACATCCAGCTACCTCTGATTGTTATTAAACTGTGCAAGTTGCCAGCTCTGCTGAAGGGTTTGTGAGGTTTCAGCAACTTCTGAGTCAGCCTGTAACATTTTTGGTTTATGTGGAAATCGTGCCCAATCAACAATGAATATGAATGCACAGCTTTGGGCAAAATGTGGATATGTAAATGTATCTGCATTGACATTGAAGAAAAATGTCCATTTTAGTCCCTTATAAGGTGAGTTTGATACAGTGAAATATACAGCTATAAAAAGGATGTGAAATTACTTTTTCTTTGAACAAATTAAGAGTGACGATAAGCATTATTTTTCTGTATTCTACGGCTGGATTCATTTTCTCCTGGTACACTTCGCCTGTACTCAGTCCTGTCTAGCACAGAAGTGGCAAACAGAGTGCCACCTCGTGGATAAAGATCTGCACTCATAACAAAACACGGACTCAGCTTTTCTTCACTGGTTTGAGTGGAATGACTTAAAGCGTGCAAATATGACCCAGTATAGCAAGCTGCATGCACAAGCATTTGGTGGTTTTTGACACACTTTCCCTTCTGATACACAGCAACAACCCTACTGGGAGTGTACCAGAGAGCAGGTAGAACCCAAACATCTATTTCCCTGGTGCGTATTACTTTGAATTATGCTGGTGGTAATATGTAGTAGATATTCACTTGGTTGGTTTACTAATAGCGAACAATTTCTCATAGTGGAAAATGTACCATTTTGAACATGGTATGTTAATTACAATATTTTGGATGCCAGTGAATATCAGTCACAACTTATATTTAGAGATAGTCTGAACGATTAAGAACATTCCTGTAGCTTATGTTCTAATCCAATTTTGGAAGAGAGACAAAAATCAGTAATGTCTGCCTATTAATAGATGATAACAAATTTAAGGCATGTTTCTGTGCAATCTGTCCATAAATTAGTTTTTAAAAAAGAGATCAATTGCCATACCATAACATTCAATATACTCTTATCTGTAGAATCACAAGCACAAATAGATTCCTCTGTTCGCTCTGAATGTTGGCCAGCTCCAGTAAATGGCTACACTACAAACTGAAATCTGATCCTCTGCTCAGATTTTGTCTGTGATCACACCATTATCAGTACTATATTGGTTCCATGTCAGACCACAGAATCATAGAATCATAGAATGCTTTGGGTTGGAAGGGACCTTTAAAGGTCATCCAGTCCAACCCCCCTGCAATGAGCAGGGACATCTTCAACTACATCAGGTTGCTCAGAGCCCCATCCAACCTGACCTTGAATGTTTCCAGGGATGGGGTGTCTACCACCTCTCTGGGCAACCCATTCTAGTGTTTCACCACCCTCATTATAAAAAACTTCATCCTTATATCTAGTCTAAATATACTCTCTTTTAGTTTAAAGCCATTACCCCTTGTCCTATCACTACAGGCCCTGCTAAAAAGTTTGTCCCCATCTTTCTTATAAGCCCACTTTAAGTATGGAAAGGCTGCTATAAGGTGTCCCTGGAGCCTTCTCTTCACCAGGCTGAACAACCCCAACTCCCTCAGCCTGGCCTCATAGGAAAGGTTCTCCAGCCCTCTGATCATCTTCGTGGCCCTCCTCTGGACACACTCCAACAGGTCCATGTCTTTCCTGTGCTGAGGACTCCAGAGCTGGACACAGCTCTCCCGGTGGGGTCTCACCAGAGTGGAGTAGAGGGGCAGAATCACTTCCTTTGTCTGGCTGATCACGCTTCTATTGATACAGCCCAGGATACACTTGGTCTTTTGGGCTGAGAGCACACATTGTCAGCTCACATCCAGCTTTTCATCCACCAGCACCATCAAATCCTTCTCCACAGGGCTGCTCTCAGTCCCTTCATATTCCAGCCTGTACTAATACCAGGGGTTGCCCCAGCCCTTGTGCAGGACCTTGACTTGGCCTTGTTGAACCTCATGAGGTTCACATAGGCCCACTTCCTGAGCTTTTCCAGGTCTATCTGAATGGCATCCCATCCCTCAGGCATGTCAACCACACCACTCAGCTTGGTGTCATCTGCAAACTCGCTGAGGGTGTGCTCGATCCCAATGTCTGTCATTGATGAAGATATTAAACAGTACCGGTCCCAATACAAACACCTGAGGGACACAGCTTGTCATTGATGTCCCTCTGGATATTGAGCCATTGACCACTACGTCTGTTGTAGATGGACCATCATCCACATCATCCATTGACTCACCTTCCACATCCAGAATCTCATGCTTGTTGTACAGAGGCACTTGAGAAGATGAGGTGGGCAAGGAGGGGATTCACCTGCCGCCCCATGTGTGGACTTGCCTCCATTCACTCCTTGCCAAAGGTACAAATCCAGACCAGGTGTATACATAGAGTTGTATGCATTTCTCTTAAACTACAGCACATGATACGGAGATTATGTTGGCTCTGAGATTTTATTCTGAGTTCCAGCTGGCTGTGGGAAGACAGGCAACACCTGATCAGGCATAAAGCTAAAGTGGCATGGATGGTTAGTGCCTGAATGGTCAGCATGAGGTTTAGTCTAACAGAAATATCCCGAACTAATTTGAACCAGCAAAGGGAGCTAGACATTTTACAAGCTGGGAACAGGACTTTGCATCCTGTGGCTGCAGTGTTTCTGATCTGATACTTGAAGCTCTGAGGCTGTACTATCAGACCGTGGCCAAAGGAGTACCTTACTTTGCCATTTCACATGCACATCCCCTGGGAACAGGTTTAAGTATCATATTTTTCTTGTCACTCACTTCTGTCCCTCTGCAACAGTTGTGCTAACACAACTGTTTGGCCTCATGTAGTAAAACAGACTAGGGGAGTGATCCAAGCTAAAAATCCTGATCATTCTGTGTGTGCCTCTGTGTGTGTACATGCGTGAATGGATGCATGTGCTCCAGTCTGGAGTACGAAGGATAAGGAAATTGCTCCTTTTGAGGTCTACTGGCTCAGTTACATCATCTAACTGCACTCTGAGATGCCAAACAGACCCAATGAATTCATCTGAGCTTCTTTTGGCTTAAACTGTTGTCGAGTGAAGGACAAACAGACTAGATGGTGAGAAATAAGGGCATTGCAGTTTAACCCACTGACATTCTCAAGTTCCTAATGAAACTTTTAACCAATTAATCTCACTACAAAACCAATTGCAATGTAAACAAAGCAGAGTAGCCTAACTTACTAAACTGATCTAGGTCCTTTGCTCCTAATTTAGAAGGATGTCAATGAAAACTGAAAAAGTACTGGGCAGCTTTATGTTTTATGCCTTTTCTATTACTTTATGCTGCAAAACATTCAGCTGATTCACTGAGGAATGAAACATTGCTCTAACCCAGAGACAGGTCAGCTCTTCTCTTGGCCAGTGGCAAGAGTACCCTTGCCAGCCTACTCATGGGGAGTGCTATCTTCACTGTTAGAGGGAGGGCAGAATGATTTTTACATTATCCTATTCCACAATAAAGACAAGGGCTTGGATCCAAGCGAACCTACAAAAGCTAAAATCCATGTGTCAGGTCTCAAAGCTCTTTCACAGGTGAATGTCTAGCTCACAACAAGCACTGTGGGGCTGGGGCTGTTTGGTTTAGGCATGCAGAACCAGTCAGTTCCTGCTTAAAAGCTGACTTCAGCAAAGCCTCCTTTCCCCTGCTGTTTGTAGCCAGCCCCAAGGAGCTGCTGTCTTTGTAACTGGCTTGACAGGTAGCCATTCATCCTCATCCCCATGCCTACTCACCTTCCAGCTCTGGAGTGCAGGGCATGCTGCCTTAGCTCCACAGTTTCCAGTTCTGTCCCTGGAGCAGGCTGTTGTTTATTTGCCGGAAGGTCCCTGCAATTTAAAGTCAATTAGCTGCAGGGCCATCAATCAGCGACAGAACCATGGTGTTCTCTGTCCCAGAGCCCAAATCTTTGCAAGATCTGAGCAAACTGAAGATAAGCAGATTCTTACCAGATGGATCCACAAAAAGTTACCAAACACTGCATAATATCTGAGGGCTGTACACTTGACAAACACGCTGTGGGTACTTGTATTCATGAATGAAACATTACACATAGAGTAAGTTGCAAATAGTAGCTTTTCTCCTTTCTTATTAATAGGGGGAGTTTCTACTTCCATTTATACCATGTGTGTTGCATTCTTTCAGATGATCATTAATTTGTTTTTGCTGAGAGCCAAATTTAGGTCAACATATACTTTTAAATGAAACACAGAGCTCTTTCAACAGTTCCATATAGCAGCACCAGGGAGCTGTTTAGCAGATTTCTGGTTCTTCCAGACCTGTTAACAAGTGATTCTGTATAAGCGACAATAGTTCCTCGGTGGATTTCAGAAATTGAATATACAAAACTGTAAGAAAGTTTGTGGGACCTCCTAGACATATGCTGTGTCTAGTCTCACTGATGCAGTTCTGTGAAAAGCAGTGAAGCAGACAAGATCTGTCAACAATTATTCATCAAATGCCTGATTTGTTAAATATTGCATATAGATTGCCTGCTGAATAATAAGAAGCCAATTCTGGAACTTGCTTCAGTGTAATTCAGAGCTCCTCCCAATAAGATATTAATGTCTGGACTTTCGAGTATATTAGACCAAATTATTATTTTAATTTCATTGCTGCCTTCTTACAACTTCCTATCTAATTAACAATGATTGCATTATTTGCAAAAACTCTCAATTTTTTACCCCATGGAGCAGCTTAGAAGTAATGCTAGCTGTCTTAGCAGATCAGTCATTTGTTTTGACAACTCAGGTGATTGGTATTTTGAAATGCAGCTACCTTATTGCAGATTCAGCATTGTTGAAACATAATGTACGATGTATAAAAAAGCTCTTTCGAAAACACTGATGTTTTAAGCATTCCTCAATTTGTCAGCTCTGGTAGAAGAAACAATGAAAATAGCCAAAGAATGTTCTTCCTTAGTGAAATTACATAAGAAAACACTTTTCATCAATGAATCAAGTCCCCATCTTTGACGAAACAAATTATGGGTTTGATCCAGCTGCGGCTACATCAGAGAGCAAAAGCAGAGACGGTAATAGTAGATGGTGCATATTCCTTCATGGGAATTAATACATTAGTTAAGTAAACAGTAATGTTTTCCAAACCACTGAAGGTGCATTTTCAAAAGAGGTACTTTTAAGAGTCAAAATCTTACTGAAGCATTTTGGGGCAGAAGTTAATGCCCTTAAATACTTTTCATATATCTATACAGGCAGCTTAGCCTGTTCTTAAACTCTAAACAAGGCTTTGATATATATACGTGACAATCTCCAGCTCACTCGGAGTTTAAGCCCAGTTGCCAATGAGTGTTGGCCAAGGCCAGAGAAACGGCCCTTGAGGAAGTGTGGAGCATGTGCTGTTGGGAAAAGGCCTAGGTTCCCAAAGTGAGGTGGCTGTAGAAAGCAGATTTAGTCACATAAAATGAGACATCAGTATATTCACTTACTGAGTCCAATCTTTTCAGTAACCTAAATGTACAACTTCACTTCCAGAGATTTTCCAGACCTCCAACTCCAGTTTCTCTAGAAGGCAGGGAATAATGGCACTGAGCTAATGACCATCAAACCTGGAGCAGCTCTGAGAGCTCTTCAGTTGGAAAGGACAGATACTTGTATTCACTTCAGACGACTCCCAGCACAATTCCTCCTTTTCCCAGAGGTGACAGGATAAAGCACTTGCAGATAATGCTCTTCCCCAGGCCGTCGGCAGTCCAGCATATTCTGTTCCATTTTCCCAGTCAATGACAAGGTGTTTACAAGTAGCACAGCTTACATTAGTTGGATCTGTGGTCTGTAATAGTATTGTAGACTCCAATTTTAACTGAGAGATTTCTGTTATTTAAAACTGGTTCTTGTACATATAGTTTCTCTCTTCTCCTTTTAACAAACAAACAAACAAAAAACCCACAAACAAAACACCAGGAAGACTTAATAATGATTTAAAGTGGAGCTAGAATGGGGATGGGAAATGTGTTGCTAATATTAAGTACTCCCTGCTGT
>NW_009632937.1:0-11036 GCF_000690535.1 Cariama cristata | reverse complement strand
GAACTTAAGACATCGTAAGATACGATCCTGGGCCATCAATATGTGTTGATTAATCCTCCACACCAATGGGGAGCAAACCCAGCCCTCTGGAAGCAGAGACAGAGCTTTTGTTTTCTTAGATCTAAGAGTGCAGGTTGGGTTCTTCTCCTGTGGTGTTCAAGTGTCAGGTTAAGGGATTCAGTAGCAGATGCAAAACTGGAGCAGCTCTGCCTATACCAGGAGCAAAATGTGCTTCCTCTCCCCATCACCTCCTACCCACCTGGTTGCCTTGCACATGGACTATGTATCATATACCTGCCGGGCTCCGTACACTGGCAACGCACATCCACCTGCTGTCTGCTCATTGCCTAATTCAGGTCACTGTGAGAATCTCAGGGCCACCCCTCTATGGTGATATGCAGACACACACTGTGTTTTGCACACAAGTGCAACACTTCAGGGCATTTTCCAGACTACTGTAATACTATTTTACAGGCATAAAGGCAGGCTAATTTCTGCAGTGTGAAAAACCTATCATTTTTAAGGAGCCATTAAGTGAACAGTAAGTCACCAAAGAAATCACTTCTTACCCTTTCTCAAAATCTGATTTTGCTACCATTCATTGCAGTGAAAATAATTATTTCAAGGATGCAAAACTAGTCTTTGTGTATATTAATATGGGCTTCCTCTGTGCATCCAAATAGATCTCTAGCATCTTCACTGGGGGCCTGTAATTGTCTTTGATTAACCTAGACATAATGATAGGAAGCTGCAAGATTGTAATGTAGATGAGAATTTTACTTAACAAATGGTCGTATCAGGTGCTAGTCTGTATATCTGTATTTGCCGCTTTGTTCTTCAGAAACACAGGCTGGAGAGAATGCAAGAGAGGTGTTGAAATAAAATCTGAGAAATGTAAGTTCAAAGTACTTCAGAGATGCAGTGAACCATAATGTTCTTCAAACCACAGGCCATCCTTTTTCACTGCACATGTGTTTTGATGGTTCTGATTTACAAATTGTTTGGGAAAACGAGAGGATTAAACTCCCTGTTATTTGTCATTTGAAGCCTTCAAAGTAGTTCACAAAGAAAAGTGATGCGATTTTCTAGTCAGACAGACCAGCATAAAGGCAGATGTGTGCAACCCTGTAGCAGCAACTGTGGATTGAACAAAAGCATTGATAGTCAGGAATTTGAGAACTGAAATCCTTGATCAGATTATACCACCATATCCAGTGTTTATTTACACAAATAAGGCAATTAAGGCAAGAAAACACATACCTAATTCTCATTAATTTTAATGAAATTACACAACCGAACAAGAGTTAGGCAACTAGAGACACTTGCAGATCAGTCTGTTCCAAAGATGATTACATCAAAAGAGTCCTTACTCCTGATTTTAAAAAATAGGCTCAACCTCTGTTCCTTGGTTTTTCCTCTGACAAGCAGTCATAGGGAGTTACAAAATGTGTTATGAAGAACATTATCAACTGAGATTAATGTTACACTATGCATAATATTTATTGTCAGAGCAAGTGGAAATGTATTCTAAATTTTAAATTTCAGCTATGAACTTTGGCAACTTTTCAGATGTTAATCATTTTTTGAGGGATTCCATGCAAAACTGTTCATGTCTTTTCTGAATTTGGTTTGTTTGCTTGTTCCAGTTTATGTTTGTCCATTTACTTTCTTAATTCTTTTCAGATGCAGAAAGTTTCTAGAATGTATAAAGCCAGCAAAATATTCAATTTTCCATTCGTACGTGATAGGTCTTTTCTGCTTTGGTCTGGAGAAAGGATCTGAGAACCTCATATTTAATGTTCTTTATCAAAGAACTGCCTAGTGATGCCACCACAATATAATAGTCCGAGGACAAATGCTTTGGGGTAGGTCTCCTTACTCTGTTCTCCTGTGATTCATATCTGACATTTTTACTTTAGGATTATCAGCTCTGCTTAGCATTAAGTATTGCTGAAAACTAGTTTTTCAAAAATAGTATTTCTTTTAAATATACCTATTTTAATTAAAAAATAAGTCATCAGGGAAATACAAAAAGATGATTATATGTTGGATAGGGATTTTTCATATGATAGAGACATCACTTCATGAAAGAAGTTCAAAGCTGACAGACACTGACAGAACAAAAACCACAAAATTCAGTTGTTAACCTCTATGATGCATTTGGGGAATATTGACTCTCAACTCTGACTACAACAGTAATACTGGCTTTGGTAGGTTCAAGAATGTCCACATTTTAACACCTATTCAGTAAATCTCTAGAACTGGAATAGTCTTCCGTGATTTAGAAAACAGATACATGAACAAAAACATAAATAGAAGATGTTAATGTGATATGGCCTCAAGGCCTGTACTAAGCAGAATAATGCAAGTGAGTAACTACTTCCAAAATCTGAATAAAAAATATTCTGACTGAGCATTATGGGTTTGACTTCATTGTTTTGTAGGCTGGCCTCTAAATTGTACTTTTTAATGCTCAACCATATTTGGGTGCAGGTAGAGAAATGCTATTAACTGCTGGTAAGCAGCTCCAAAACAATTAGATGCCAAGTTGAAACATGAAGGACAGCTTCACTCCCACTGACTACTGATCACTGACCTCAGCTGAAACTTGAACCATTGTATGCACGTATCCATTCTGACCTGCCAGCTATACATCAGTTTTAAAGGACCAAAGAGATACAGATAAAGACCTTTTCAGCTTCTAATATATTTCATTGTGCACCTGTCAAAACTAACAAGCTACAACCTAAGTAGGGAAACAATACTTGAATGGCATTACATGGCATTAGTTAACTGGTTTTCGTGCTTATAGTATGAGCTAATGCTGATTTGCACACGGAAGTAAAGTTTATTTTCAAAACAGTCATTACACTGTGGAAATTTTACTGAAATAATAAAGCTTCAGAAACCTTTATTTTAAACAAAACTAAGTCTGACTTCATTGGCTTTAATGAAAGATGCATTACACTTTGACTTTGCTCAAAAATTACTTTAACAACCTCAGTGAAAACCACAGGTTACTAACAGGAATGCTGTCAAGGAAATATAGTTACATCCACTGCAACGCCAATGAAAGTTTCCTTCAATAAATACAATAATGGTAATGATATTGAGATAGAGGAAACAGCACAAAATAGCATAAGAAAAAGGTATGATATCAATACAGCATATTTTCAGAACAAACTGAAAAGGGAAAAATGAGATGTCTTAGATCCCTTGGCATCTGTAAAGATCAAGAAGACATCACATTTGGGCTAATCCCAAGGCAAAGCAGTCACATAAAGTAAATCTACAGGCTTTCTAAAGTAAATCTACATGCTTTCTTGGCCTTCTAAAGCATGGAAGATAATACAAAGTAATCCTCTTTCTTTTTTGTTAAAAAAAATTACTTTAAAGTAGGGTGGACTTTTTTTTCTCTCACTTTGTAGGATCTATTTTAAATGACCTATTTAAATGTTCTGCAATTATGGTGCTTTTGTGTATTTTCCATGCAGAGCGAACAGAAGGGGAATCCCTTGAAGTTATGGTATTTTAACCAACCAAAGAATAATCTTTTTTTTTTCTTTCTCTCTGAATCCTTCATACAAAGTGTCTTAAAATAGATAAGACAGGTTCATTACCATTGTCGTAATTGTCAGCTTCTGTCAGTTCCATTAGTGGATACAGGTCTCTATGAATATTACTCACACACTCCTAGCCAGACTCCCAAACTCTGTACAAGTTTCCTAAAACTATCCCCTTTGCTGCTCTTTCCAGTTACTCAAGTCTGTTCTTCAGTTATTTAACGTGATCCTAGTTTTTAGTTCTTCATCCTTCTGCAATGCTTCTTACTTACTTATTGATATGTGAATGTCTGAATATCTCTATTGATATATGAATCACTTATTTAATAAAATAAATTTCCCTTTATGTTCAAAGCATGCTGGCTTCAGATTTGTCTGGCAGGTTATAACTTCAGATCTTGGAGAAGACCTGCAATGTTGTATGTCAGAAGAGTATTCATGTCATAGATCTTGAGATTAAGCAGAGATAATGTTTTTTATTTCTTTGTTTATATTGAATGTGTCTAAAAGCATACCCTCTTCTTGGCATAAGAGGATTCTAATAAGGCTAGAATTCTTTTGACTACAATGTTTCCATCATTCAGGCATCGGTTTAGACTTTTCACATAAATCTGCCTTTGTTTCTTTCACTATTTAGTAAATACGCATAAATGTTTCTTCTGAAAATGAGATTTCATGGACATGTGGGAAGAAAATGTATCTTTACTTTTTAAATGCTAAAAGGCCCAAGTGTGAGAAAATCCAGACCTTGTTCTAGTGAAGTGAAGCAATTCTATGGAAGTTTTCTTTTCTCCTTTACTTTTCCATATAAACTTTGATTAAAATTGAATTTACATGACTGTGAAACTACAAAAGACATTGTAAAACATTTAACATATGCTGTTGCTGTGTGTTTAGTCCAGTTCATCCTCCTCTCATACCTCCCCCCATTCTCTCTCTCACTCTGTAATTGCCTGGGTACTCGCACCATTAATCATAGACCAACTTTGAACGTGCAGGAGCTCTTTATAAGCCAATTCAGTTCACTAATTTGATTGAAAACTAACCTGACCAAAAGAAGAAAAAAAACATTATTTTGAGGTTAGTGAGTTGGTTCAAGGAGGGTCCAATAAGTGCCAGAGATGGCACAAAGGAAGAGTATGACAAGACCCTTTGGCTGGTAGCAGGGATATGATAAGGGGAAACAAAGAGAACAAACAATTAGACGTTCCCTCTTTCATGAAACCACCCTATGGATATAAAAACGAGCAGAACTTGGCCCTTCTTAGTAATTTACCTACACCTCTGTCATTGTTTTCTAAGCACCCATCTCAGTTTTATCTGTAGATGCCAGGCATGTCATGTAGCTAGAAGACTGAGGCACTTAGGAGCACTTAGTAACTACAAGAGTTTTGTCACATTGCCAAAATTCTCTTTCTTTTGATACACTTTGTAAACCGTAGGAGTTTTAAAAAAAAAAAAAAAAAAAAAAAAAAAAAAAAAAAAACAACAAAAAAAACCAACATTTGAAAGACTTCACTCCTTGAATAATTATTTTACCCACTTTAAAACATAACTTTAAATTTTTAAAGATATTTCTGGTTTTTTCCGTCTTCCTTTTGATCGTTCAGCTCCCATTCCCTGGTGCATCCATCCAGTGGAGGTAGCAGCAAAGCTCCCTCTACATATTGGTGTGCTTAAACCTTTGCTAAGACAAGGAAGATTTAATTTTACCTGCTTTTGGAACAGTCTGGGTTGGCTCCTCATGCCTTGGAGACAATTATGTGAGGCAGCCAGAAAATGAGAGGACATTTCCCCTTCCACCCAGGCAGGGCTGAAATTCTTAGAGTGAGACGAGACATCCGTCCCAACCACAATCCCTTTCCTGATCATTTTTATATGGTATCAAAGTGTTTGTTGTTAAAAGCAAACATCTCTTTTTTGGTTACTGTTTCAGCATCCCTTCTTTGAAGCCAGTTTATGTAAGATCAGCACTAGTGTTCCATCATTAGGTTAAAAAACATGTCACCACTCAGTTACTGAAGTAGCTGCAGTTTCTCTCCTTTCTTGAAACATCATGTTCCTACATTCCTTTGCAATAGTCTAGAGACAACAGGAAAGATAGTGTAGGCCTGCTTTTTTTAAAACAATAATAAAAAATTCTGTTAGTTCATGAGCCTGTGGAGGCCTTAATTGAAATTAATAGAAAATGTAAAAGTAGAGGAAATTAGGGCAGCTGCAAAAGAAACCCCAGAAGCAAAAGCAGATTAAAATAAAGCAATGAGCAAACCCATGCAATATCTTAATTCTGCTTCAGGTATTTCCTCCTTAGTGTAATTTGTTCCCTAAATCAAGCAACAAGTCTAAAGCACGTGGTTTCTTCTGTAGATGCCTATTCATTCTACCACAGTGGTCTTTCAGCTGTTGAGCAAAGAACTGCAGTAGTTGGGGAGTGACTCTCCCAGCGTGCCAAGAGACAAGAGTATCTAGCAAGCTGCTCTATGCTCATTCCCTGTTCCACATTGTCACAGCTTGAAGCTCTTCATCCAAAAGCCAGCACCATCTTAAACTTCAGAAAAAACAGAGTATTTGTTTTTCATTCTAAATATTGAATGACAATTATTTTGTTATTTTTATCATATTTCTATTGTAAACTTTATTCTTGATCTTTCTAAGAAATAAAGTAAGAGAGTTTTCTGCTTGCAGGTAGCTTAATGAGGTGGTTATATTATTGACCTTTACACATGTGAGAAGCCCTATTTAAGTCTGGGGAATTCCAGAAGGTGATAAGAAATAGTTTCACAGGTGAGGAAAACATGGAGGAGTGAGAACTTAAATTAGAATATTCTAAATTCACATTCTGTTAATGTCAAGTGACCTCAATCCATCCAATCCCGACTGGAAGCCTAACAGGTATAGTATTCATAGCATAAAAGATTTCCCCAGCTCCACCGCTGAAGGCAAAGTTATTAGGAGCAAACAAAGAAACAAGCTTTGTAACACAACACATTTTTCCCCCCTTCTTAGAGTACATCTTTCTTTTCTATCCTCCATCATTTCCAACCACAGTCAAATTTCTTTAAATTTTCTCTGCAGTACATGGGCACAGTTCTTTTATTCAGTTAATAGGCCATTCACTCAGGGAGGATGGAGTGTTATTTCATGATTCGGTGTATTCAGTAATGTCAGAGTTTTGTAGCATGGAATCGTTATTCTAAATATATTTCTCTTCTTGAGAAATCAGTTTGGTGAGCGGTTTCCTCAAGAGACTTGGGTAGGACGATATCAGTTTCTTCTAGGTTTTGCATTTCATCTAATAGCGTACAACCTCACAGAAAAATATCCCTGGTAAGTTCTTCATCCATTATTTTTTCAAGAGTTTCTTTGTCTTCCGATTTCACACTTTTCATTGTCTCAGGGAGCAAGAGGATAAGCCAAGCTTCGCTTTAGCCTCTGACAGTGAGCTGGAGGGTGAACAACCCCTGGGTAAATCAGCACAGAGAAAGAAAACAAGTAAACCACTGGACATCTTGCAATTTAGCAAAATTAAATGCCTACCTCCTGTGCCCTGACAGTAAACTCTGGCAAGAATAGTGTTATGGAGCTGGACTTCCCCATGGGCTAAGTTTACAAAGAGAATTAGTCAGAAGACCCACTACCAGCAGCATGCCCACTTTATTGAATATTCAAGACAACAACTCATTGCAAATGAGTAGGAAAAGATGGAATGAAAAATCCCTGCCAACCCCTGTTGAAGGGATGCATGCATTTCAGTGTTTTCTCAGGTGATGCTTTCCTGGAGCAGGTGATGGTTACTTGTTGCACATTGAAAAGGGCTCCTGGATAAAATGGAGTAAGTAAGGTGGAAATAATATAGAGCCAAGCAAAGACATGTATCTGACCGCATTTCTTCCACTTTATTTAGCACAGTACTCTTTCACAGTGGTTCTGTCTTCAGTGTATTGCAGACTTGCACTGTTTCCTATCCCACTGTAACTTTAAAAGGATGCACATGCAGGGACTCACTCTAGTACATATAGAGTTTTCAAGGATGCTCTTCCTCCCCCTCTTCTGAGTGACAGTCTGGCAAAATACATAGGAGACAGGGACAATGGGTAGAGTTATTGCCTTATTTTTCCTCTTCAAAAGGCTATGTCCTATCATTTGAAGCCCTATTATAAGACAGTGCTGCACAGTCATTGTTGTATTCTGCTGTGTTGGATGTTGTTTGCTGAGTATGGCAGTTGTTACTGATCAATCTGGGAGCAGAAACATGTTGTAGACTTGTTAAACGGAAATTGTTTAACCATGGGAACTCTAGAAACAGACAGAGCCCATCTTTGCTCTCCTGTTCAAAGAATTGTTAACCAGCTTTCTACGTGTTCAAACAAAACAGTTTCTTCTCTATCTGGGTCCTGTATGAAGGGCCACAACATTAACTTTTGGGTTATTTTTACCATTCTTTGGGAAAAGGAAGGATTAACATGTAGTGCTTATATAATAATTACAAAATAGAGCCTGATCCAAAGGGATTCACTTTAATTTCGGGAGAATTTTTATATGAGTTTCTACTCCTGGCATGAACCTTTTCAAACAGAACAACCCAAATACATTTGTGTGCACACTGTTTCTCTTCCAGGTATGTTTTTGGCTGCTGGGTACACAAGGCTTGCTCACAGCTGGCCAGTACAGATGTCAGCACATGAACAGGGAAAGCATGCTCCTATGCTGGTCACGGCAATTGCAATTTCTTGTCTTGGTCTTCTGATTTCAAGAGCCATGGGTGTGTGTGTCATCAGTATCTCTTGGTTAGTTCAAACTATCCAGGACTAACCCTTATTGCATTTTCAGGATGACAACAGACAAACTGGACAGAGAGCAGCAAAGTGCAATTCAGTGCCTGTGGAAAAGCATTTAGGGTGCTTCCACAGGTAGCATAAAGGTAGGATGTTGGCAATTGTATGAAAGATGCCTCCTCTCTGCCACCTATGTGTACACATGCAGCCTGAGTTCAGATACTGCATCTTAAATTGTACTTGGAAAAGCCCAGGAATGAGTGGGATATTTAGCTCCTGTTTCCTATCAGTTCATTTTTCACTCAGAAAATTACTGTGGATGAAAAAACAAAGGAACTTATTGTGCAGAACTTCCCTTGACTTCAGCTGAAGTCCTATTTGCATGTGTGCTGAACAGCATGAGGAAAATGCTCTCCAAGGTTTCATGCTGTGAGCAGTAGATTCAGTATCTTAACTGGCTTCTGCATTTTGATGTTTCTGTTACAGGAAGGTTTTTTCCTGGCAGACTTTGAACACACACAAAGCACAGTTTCAGTCTCAAGTTCCTGCATCAGCCCAGAAGTAAATTGCGAGAGGTAGGTGACCAGGCATGTCTGTGTTTAGAAGAAAAGTGCTGTTTAGAAGCTCTCACAAAAATGTGAAAGGAAACAACATATAAATAGGCTCCTGTAATTTCTGAGCAGATTGCATGATGAATTACCTTTCTCTCCCAAGAACTTCTACTTAGATAAGGTAATGACATTATTGATAAACTAACTGTACTATCACAGAATGCCACCCTGTGAGTGTCTCCTTGGGTGGGAAGTAGTATATCTCTACTTTTTCTTCAGTTACTTCTCTTTGCAGAAAATCATGTCACTAATCTATCTGCTTGTTAGCTTTTGCTCTGCTTTTGCTAAACTGAAGAAGGCTCCTGTGGCAAACAACAGACAGAGCAAAAAATCAAAGGAGATGAATGAGATTCCATCACAGCAAGAAATTTAAGAAAAGGTTAGAGATTACAATAATGGCCACGGTGTGTAGCCTGAAGTAATCTTGTAAACTTCAGGCAACCAGACCAAATAATCCAACTTGCCCTTTCTGTCTCTGCTGTCTTCCAGTTACTATCTACCTTCACACTACACAGAAAATTTCTACTGATGGTGACAGAACTTCTAGCCAGATCTCAAGGAAAGGAGTACAACCAAGTGATTCTAGGATGTAACCCCTAAAATTATTTATTCCTTAAGCACGTCATCGTCTTGGATCACAGTCTTGACCTTAAGCTTATGCATGTGTTATACTTTAAAATTATCCTTAATTTGGTTTGGTTTAGTGTCCTGACGTAAAAAACTAAATCTTAGTGAGTTTGACATCTAGTAGGTTAGGAGAAGTAGCTTAGAAACCACTTAAATAAGATTTGGAGGAGGAGTTATTTTTTGTGACTGTAAATTAGAAATAAATATAAAAATACAACATACTAAAACCCTAATAATGAAATTGTGTTGCATAACTAAGTTTCCTTCTCAGATAAGATCTACATCACCATAAATATATGTCATTGTTAATAGCCACTTATAATAGAAATATCAAGATTTATTTAGTTATAGTGCAATTGCCGTTCTCTTAAATACTTACTCATTTCACAGTGTACTGGGTTAAAATATGATCTTTTATTATGCTCCTTGTTTGATTTTTTATTTGGTCTCTAAGCAGTTGTTTGAATGGTGATGGGAACAGTGATCTGTCTTTGATACTGTCTATATGCTCTTTCACCTACTAAATAAGCAAGGAATTAGTTTAATATCCAGCTTAATGTAGCTGGTTAAACAAAACCAGTAGCTTGATCTTTACACCTGCATTTCTGTGCCTGTTGTTAAAATAGACTTATAAACCAGATATCTTCCTAAATAAATTTTATTTTAAACCTTTGCTCTCTATTCCATATATTTATTTAAATAGAGTTTGA
Source organism: Cariama cristata (assembly GCF_000690535.1). Lineage (NCBI taxonomy): Eukaryota > Metazoa > Chordata > Aves > Cariamiformes > Cariamidae > Cariama > Cariama cristata. The sequence goes on along the minus strand of NW_009632937.1, from coordinate 750 downwards.
AAAATTCAGCTTAAACTATATGCAAATCCTTCTAAACTGAGCCCTTTATATACATGCATTCCCTTCTATGTGAACAGTACTTTGTTAATGGCTCAATAATTAAGAGAGTTTACATTTTAAAGACTTCAGTTTTTAATTGGTTGAATATTAATCACAGACCACTTTCAGTTCTGTTGTGATATGCAAATTATTGATGTCTCAGCAGCATTTGTTTTCAGGTATCAATCTATCTGCACAATGCAAAATAACATTCTGCAATTATTTCAATTAGATGCAGTCAGCCTTTGGAGCAAGCTATTTATCTAATTTCTGTAAATGAAGAAAGCAGTTGCTGTTTTCCATTCCCTGATGTTTACTGCCCAGAACTAGCACTTACAACTGGTTTCTGTGCAACACATAAACAGTTTTCTAACCGAATTATGTTAGCACTCATGGTAAAGGACAAGCAGTGGAACTCCCCTTGCAAGATTTCATTTGGTTAACTGACTCTTCTTCCCTGGGAAGAGATGTCACCTTGTTTGGGGGTATTCATTACCATTTTAAACTATATTATGAAAGGTAGAGTAAATAGGAGTTCTTGATTAGCAGAATCTGTTTTGCACAAGTGCATAACATTAGAGGATTTTTTTCATCAGACTGCAGCTGTTACCTAAGCAGAGGAGGAATTTCACCTAACCACATAGAATGAGATACACAAATAGCTGTGTTGTCTTAAGAACGGGTCGGGTATGTCTCCTCACAGCGATTTTG
>NW_009632936.1:0-1059 GCF_000690535.1 Cariama cristata | reverse complement strand
GACTGTCCTGGCACGAACAGCATGTTGTGAGAGAGGTCGGCTATTCTAGATTTGCAGCAGGTACTGGATGACCTGGTGAAGCAGATACAGGGGTTGAGAGAGCTCTTTCTGGCAACTCCAAACTCAGTTACAACCTCAAAGTAAAGCACTGGTTAACCCTTGCTGCTTTCTTACAACCTCTTAAACGGATGAGAAAGAGCCATCACCCCCTCTTTGGAGGATGCATGCAGGCACAGTGATCTTGTGGGGCTCTGCGATGTCCCCTCCTAGCTATTTAAAGGAAATTCAATGCTTTATTTTAATCCAATTGTCCATGTTTTGGCTCGCCATGAGTGTCTCCAGATAGTCTCTCCCCATGTAGCAAAGTGGCCGCTTGTTAATTTTCTGACTTAATTTTCCAACTGGAATACGCCTGCAATGAAATGTGTGTGCTATTGTTCAAATAGGACAGGCTCGGTGCATTCAAGCTCCTCTCAGCTGGGGAGAATGACCTGCAGAGGAACGAGAGCCATTCCAGCAGGAACCTCCTGGTCTTCTGATCCTTCCGGAGTATCTGATCCCCAGTGCTCAAGGCCAGAGTTGGTGAGGCCTTTGAGGATATCAAATTCTCACTGGAGGAGACATCCCAGCGTCTCTGTTCTTTAATATCAGTGAAAAGCCATGGTTTGATAAGTGCCCCTCTGCAGTAAAAAAAATGTGCATTGTTATTCCCATGACTGATACTTCTGAAGACGCCAACTAATTTCAGAGACTTTCCAGCACTTATTTAAAAGCCAATGCTGCTAATAATTTTTTTTTCCATTTCAACGGGAAGCTGCTCTAAGTTCCCACAGATGCAACCTGATTTTACCAATTTTCAAAGAGTAGGTTCACCAAGAGGAAACTTCTCATGTTTCGGGCTTGTTTCGTTTTTCTTGAAATTCCTTTTTTACTCTTGCACCAATAGAACTCAGAAGTGAAGGGGAAGGAAAGAAGAAAAATAAAGCCATTCACAGCTCCAGCAAATGAGCAGGCCATCTGCACAGATTCTGTAGAGCTGTGTTTTTCAGCCATTTGGTG
>NW_009632935.1:0-28001 GCF_000690535.1 Cariama cristata | reverse complement strand
GGGTTTTGGGGTGGTGATGGTGTTTTGGTGTTGTTTTTTTTTTCCCAGATAGCAGAACTTAGATATGTCTATTTCAAGGCTTTAAGAATCCTCCTCCTTCAAGGATGCAATATAAAATGGTAGGCATATGCAGTGTTACTTGTTTTGCGGAATTCCATAGCCTCAGCAAAGGCATCAACTACACGGTCTTCCAAAAGATGCTAAATTCAGCTTCAATTATTTTCACTTGACTAGTCCATGTGGTCATCTGAGGATTTTTTTTTTTTGCTCTGGAACATCTTAGTGTTCTATGTACCAGTAAGAAATCTATTCTTCGGTAAGTTATGTCAACGTGGTTGTACAACCAAGGACTCTGGAGGTGACTAAGGAAATTTTTGTGTTGATTCTTAAGACAAGATCTGAGGATTTTGACAAGAGTCTTAAGACAAGAGTCTTAAGAGTTGACAAGACCAGAATGCAAACTCAAGAGACCTTCTTAAATTTGTCAAATTAAAAAAAGTTGTGAGGCTTTGACCTGACAAGTATTAGTCACATCTTCCACTACTTACAAGAATTTCCATTCTTTGTTAACTATCTTTCTTTGGTTTGAAGAATTTGGTTTCATTTTAGTATCACTAGTGGTGATGTTTTCATTGTGGGTTTTTTTAAAACGTTCTGAATTTTTTTTCCTTTTTGCTGAGTTTGGAAATGTGTAGGATAAAGCAGAAGAAATGTCTGACTTACAGTGGTAGCAGAAAGAACGTAAGTGTAACACCCCCATCATCAGTAACTATGCCAATAACTATGACACATTAGTTGTTTAGGTCATTTATGGAACACTAGAAAATCAATGGGTGAGGAAAAAACTCTGAAGTCCCTGTAGTTTACCCTTTTTCCTCTCTACATTTCTAAAGAACACTAAACCTTGATAATTCGTTAGGTAAGCAAGGTTATGAAGTCTGCAAAGCTGCACTGCATAGGCAGCTGCTTGTGGTGCTCACTGCTGAGAACAGATCTGTATTCCAAACTCTTCTGTTTAGGCCTGATGCTCTAAAATAGCTCGATTGCACCCTGAATCCAGTGATGAAGCAAAATTACTTCCTTTGGGCTTTTAGAGAGGCTTCTACTAGTTCCACAGCAATGAAGTCTGGGCAAAAAAAGTGAGTGTGGTGTAAAGACTTTCTGCCGCCTTAAAGTAATCGGGTTTTCAGTGTTGATGTACAAGGTTCTTAAGAAATACCGAGGCATCATACCAGTCCTGTAAGAATCTCTTTATTTGTGTCCATTTTTTATTTAGCATATTACAGCTCCAGCAGAGACATGGAGTACATGTATGTACCAACATTTGCACATGGATATTGTGAAGATGACACTGAGAACACCGATCTATGGGGCCAGCCCAGTGGAGTTACTTGCAGGAAAGGGTAACTTGCAGAAATTCAGTCATTTCTGCTTGTACCAAGACAACAAGATCAAGTTCTGTTAACAACAGATGGTAGTTCTCCTTCAAGTACAAATCTGACAAAGGAGCACTGAATTTAGCCACTGGTCAAGAAATACCAACTTATAAAGACAAGAAGTTGATTTAAAGCCTAACTGTTAAGTTCTAAGAGAGATGTAAGGAAATGTTTTACGTTACTAGAAATGTTTTATCCCCATTAATAACAGTGGAAGAACTGTTGAGTGGTATGAGAAATGAAAAATAAGTTCTGTCTCTAATACGGATCTTGTTAGGCTTGGAAAGGCTAAGATTTATCAGCAGCTTTTAGAGAAGTTATATAGTACTTTGTACCTAATCAAATAGACTATTAAGTATCTATTTATTTTTACTTATTATTGCAAGAGGTGAACTAAATTACACTGGCCACGTGACTGCTATATACACAGCCGATAGTGTTTAAAACACAGCACTAGGATTTAGTAAGGCTTACAGAAAAGTTGAGTGGGTTTAAGACAGGAAGGTAAGACAAGAAATTAAACCACTTAAATGGTGAATCACTTCAAACTTTTTACGTGTTTACATCTACAACTTTGTTGTAAACTTTATCCTCTTCAGCACATCCACGCATAACAAAAACTTGTCATGGAATGATCAGCTGGGATATTTTACATTTTTTCCTTCAAATGACAAACTGCATGCTGTCCCTCCAAAAAATGACACACAGTGGGTCTCATACTTCCCTATCCAAGTTGACAGCCATAAGGGCTGTGTCTTCCAGCTTAAAATGCTTTCTCTTAAGACACTTTTACACCTCTTCTAATAATACATATCTCTCAAATTTAAAACTGACCTGCTGAGTTGCACTGTGTGCTTTGTTCTTTTGCAGTTCTTGCATCTGAAAATTTACAGTGAACGTTTATATACCAACTTGTTGCAGAAAGCTGCAAGTCTTCAAAAGTCTATTTTAAGATTAAATCTTTTGAATTTAAGATTGTGGACCAGAAATTACTTTCTGTCGTATCAAAAGCTTAAGCTTAAATTCTGCGTGTTCTGTGAGTTAACAACTGTCATAGCATTACTGTAGGCTTTAAAGAAGTGTTAGCATGGACAAGAGAACAGGGAGATTTCAGTAATTCATGCTGAATTTGTTGAAAATACTGCAGTGTGGAAGAGTAAATACAGATTCAAATAAAAAAAAAATTCTTTTCCATTGATTGCAAAAAAATCCTTTATTCTCTTAACAACTTTGGTTGCATTCCTACTGATTGGTCAAGAATTCATCACGTAACACCACCACCATCTCTATTAAGGAAGTTTCAGTGCTCATGCAAAGTTGTTCTTAGTACAGTCAGAAGAGACTGCAGATTGTTATGAGCAGACAAAGCTCACGGAGGTTGTAGTCCATCCGATTAATGACGTAGTTCTGAGGACTGACATGCAAGGTAGTTAATATTTCAATAGGACTTTAGGAAAAAGTGTTTGTAATGGTATCGCTCCTTAGCAAAAGGTGGTTTGTGCTTTTGAGCATGATCTTAAAAGGCACTCTATTAACAAGTTCAGAAGACAAATTTATTTAGCAAGAAGAGGCAAGAAGTTGTACTTTAGTCATCTTGTGCTGATCTTGTACAATTTAATCCATCCATTACTTCATGCTAATATAAGCTTGATCACTTGAATGAAGTTACTCCTTCCTATATTTAGTATCTATCCATTCCAGAATACACATACTGCACCAGATACTGTGCTATAACAAAACATGCAACAGTGAACAATCTCTATCATCAGGTGGCTAGAACATGTAATTTCATCATTTACAACTTTATTGGTGGGGAATACATCTGTTATGCCATCTCTCACAATAATTCCCTGCATATTCAAAGAGGATCCATTCAGACTAGTATTTTCCTTATATAATAGCTTCATGTTACCATATGCACCACAGTCAAAGTGTTAAGAGTAATTAACACACACAAAGACACAACTAAAGTGCAGAGCCTGTGGGATATATGCTTTTTATTTATGCTACTGCAGAAGGAGATTACTGAAAGATTTATTCTGCATGAAGATGAATAGAATATTTTCATTAAGCTTCAGATGCTGCCCACTGAATTGCTTTTAAATAAAAATGCTTACTTTCTGTCAGACACAGCAAAGTAGTCAGCAAACTTACAACACATTCCTTTAATATATCAAAATGTTTTCAAGGCAATATTATTACAATTACACCACAGTTCCCAGTAACATCAAGCTTCATAAAGGAGGTGGTAGGGAAACTTTATCCAGTTAATAGTTTAAGTGCTTTTCTTTTCTTCACCCAGTAAGTTCACTGTTGCTTTCTTGGCTGCAGGAAAATAAAAGCAAGTTTAATCTTAAAGGTCTACAGACTACAGAGGCTTATTCAGTGTTCTTAAGATGCATAAAAAAATAATTTTCATTTTAGGTCAGAAAAGAAACATGACAAAAGAAAATCATAGCTTTTGTATACACATACACACAAACAGAGTGATAAAAGTGATCATATAAAGATTTTTAAAAATAAACCATAAGCAAGGAGCAGCACAATGAACAGCACAGACTGACTTAAAACTATGGTATCAATAAAATAGAGCTGCTCACAGTGTTTAGGACATACAGGTTTACAGCAAGAAATATACTACTGAGCTGATGAAATAGGGCTGGAATAATGCTATGTGTGTACATGCATATGTGTGTGTATGGTTTCTTAAAAAATATATGTATGTGGAATCTTTACATGTACAAATAGGAAAAAGAATAAGTGATGGAATGTGGACAGCAAAATCCCATGTGCAACAAAGAACAACATTATTTGAGACATCTGTCTAACAAATGATTCAGAAAGGGTCATGCAGCAAAATTTCCAAGTGTAGTTGAGAAAGGCATTTAAATACTGACAGGAAAACTGCTTAAGTTGGTAAGAAGAAATGAGACTGCACATGTTGTTTGGGGGAAAGGAGACTTCAGGTGCTTTGAAATATAAATAAATTTCCTTTCAAATGAAATTGAAATAAGCCTTTATTTTAGCTACTTAAAACATTTCCTTCTCTCATTCACGAAACTATCATCAGACATTTTAGAGTACAAGGGTTCACTACAGAATGCAAGGAAATAAAAGCAATAATTAAGCAGTCTACAGGCTATGATAACATTTATTCTAACCAAATAAAAACCTAAGTAATTTCTTTATGAGTGGGCTCAGAATCCTTTGATCTCCAAAGGAAAAGCACAAAAACTTATAGATGGGAAAAATTCGTTTCACACGTTGCTGTTTATTGGAGTTAAAAGATTTGCTTTACTACACAATTGGCAGCCCTTCTGTACTACCAGGTATTCGAGATGGTATTTTAGGAGATACAAGAATACACTGAAACAATAACTCCATTTATGGAAGGTATCTTGTGAGAATGTTTGGATCTGCCTCTAGAGAGAACGTTTATAGTGATATGTATGGTGGGAAGACACACAAACTAATTAACTGTTTCTTCTACTCATAGAGCTTGCACTCATTCTAGCATAACTTCACTCAGAGAAAGTAAGATCCACTGCAATCCTCTTTTCTTGGCATCTTCACCCAAATTTAACAACTCCATTATAATTTACATAGTCTTCTTACAATTTTTTTCCCCCAAATGATGAATATTAACTGTAATATTAGAGTTGCCCAGGGAAATTCCTACTGCTTGATGTGATCAGTCTTTTCCTCACCTTCTTTAGTGATGGTATCTGCAGTTTCTGCAGCCTTGTCTTTCAGGTCTTTAACAACACTGTCAAGCTGAGCTTCGTGCTTCAGGAAGAAAGGCCGGATAATTCGATGATAGAGAAACTCTGCCCCATTAGAAGGACTTGGAGCCATGCACCACAACAGGAAGCCACACTACAAGGAATAAGAACATCTGCCTAAGTAGAAGAAATGAGTAGGAGACAAGGTGTAGCGTGCCTTCCTAACTCTGCCACAGACTTGAGCATATTGGTACATCATCGGTTACATTTTGTATGGTCACAGTCCAGTAAGTATGCGTATCAGTATAGTTACATACAGTGAATCTTTATACTGGAATAATTTCATGGGTACTGATAGGATAAAGCAGTAAAGCTAATCTGGTAACAGGTGTGTCAAGACTGCATGTACCTTTTTTTAAAGGTAGAAGTATAAAACCTGATTAGACAAAACATAAGTCTCTCTGGCTACTTCTAAACTATGTGGCACAGGCCTGACTGGTCTAGGTTGCCAAATCACTACTTAAATCCAGCCAAAACATATCCCTGTCTTCTTTGCCTCCCTGCTTTCAAAATGCAGCAGGGAAAAGAATGGGATTGTGTGCATCCCAGAGCTCAAGCGACAAGGAAGAAAGATATATCCAAGCAACACATAGCGCACAGACAAGGGTAATGCTTTTGGATTGCACGGTTTGGGTATAGCTTTTACAGCACAATCTGCTCTCGGGGGGGGGGGGGAAACCCAAAACAAAAACACAACCAAAACCCAAACCACCACATTGTGTGGGGTAATATTTCTGCACCTTACAAAGGGGATTGGAAAGACAACTATTACATGTATTACAAATACCTGTCTTTAATACTGAAGCATCTTTCTTTGGCTTCAGTTTCACTGTCATCCACAATACAAAGATAGCTATGCAAAACAAGATCAAAACATTTAAGGGACAGGAAATGCCATAACTAAACTTGCTTGAGCTCTAAAAGTATATATAAAAAGATTTTACAGGATAAAACCGCAAAAAAATTTAGACATTTTCTCAGCAATTCTACAGTTCTTTCCAGACACAAATAGTACAATCTTAATCTGTGTCAAAAGCCTCTCCAGAAAATTAAGGCAGAACAGCTTTTCACAGACCACCTTTTCTTAAACCACAAAAGAAAACCACCCCAGCCTCAGCTGAGATATGCTTTGTTTTGATGTTAGACATGATTAAATGTATGAGGATTTTCACACATTTTGGGGAGGAGAGGGAGACAGGGAGAAAACAAAACCACAACTCAGCTCTTCTTCCTGAAAAAGAAAAAAACACTACACAATTAGATAAATTAGGCACCAAAAATCAAATTCATCATTTAAACTACAATAAAACAATAAGCAACCTGAATGTCTGCATTTAAATACAGTAGCACTTATTTACATAGCTTAGATTTCAGAAGTTTTCGAGTTTTCACAGCAGTATCTACAGCAGCCAAAGAGATGTATCTATACCTGTGTTAGAGCTTCTGAAAGTAATTTAAAAACTATAAGCAAATTCTTACTTATGAGGTTTCCAGTACATTGCATAGCACAAAAGCATTTCCTAGAAACTAGTTCGACCACAGTATCCTTTCAGAATTCCAATGTGCCCAGCCAGACATTTCTTTCTCCTCTCCTTTCCCTCATACTTTTGATTTCCTACTGTAAAACTGCAAAGACAGAAGCACATCCAAATATTTGTTTTGGTATTACGTAAGAAACTCCTAAATAACAATTTCACCATTACAAGGTGATTTAAGTCAAGAGAGGTTATTTTAAAAGAAAGGTTCTGATTTAAGTTTAACAAAAAGGGGGAAAAAAAAAAAACAACGAAATCCCCTTTCAATTATGAAAACCACATAGCCTTCTTCAGGTGAGCCTTCCAAGTATTTTGGACTGTCTCCCCTCTATTCTTCATCAGATGAGGGATACTGTATTGAGATTGAATCTTCTGTAGGTTCTGCTCTTCATACCTGTAAAATTTTGGCTTTGTCTTCACTGCAGTGCACATCACAGTAAAACTGATCCCCCTGATGCACATCAGTTGCAGAAAACACCTACTGTTTATGGAGGAGATTGCAACTTCTTTTTAATTCAAGGCCACTTCTCATTTCCTTTGTGCTAGAGAAAATCAGTTATAATATATTTGGAGCTGGAGAGGTACCTTGACAGGCTCTCTCTTTGAAAAGGATCACTGATTCCTGGGGATAACAACTGCCTTCTACAGAAGACTTTGCCAAACCAACTCACCGTCCTTTTAGGCAAGCTTTAAGCTTTCTTCCTTAAACTATTTGATCATGGTGTCAGAACAGAATTACTTTAAGGAGTGTTTGCCCAGAAGACAAAGGTTTTTCAAAGGAAAGTGTCAATCAGTGAGAATGCCTACCAGGAGTATACCAATGAATTAAAAGAAATAATTCAATATGCAATAAAATTTGGTACCAGTAAGTAGCAACTGATGCAGCATCATTAACCGTGGTCAAAGAAAATATAGGCAAAAATTGATGGAATATCAATTTTCAAACGCTTCCATTATTTGGAACTTAGTAACACAGAAAGAATAAATGGCACTATCTTATGCTGTTATCTTTCATTAAAAGCTCAGAAGTATATTATTTCTTATTAAAGAATACCTGGTCAATTACTGGTAGTTATTCTACTTGTCCCAATATACAAAGATGTTACTTGGTTCTCCTTTGTTTTAGGAAATCCCTCAGCTGTAAGTCCAACTTCCTCTGAAACTAAAAGAAATTGAATCTTCCCTTTTCTTGCCTAAGAACAAAATGAGTCACTTTGATTTTACAGCTCTGTCTCAGTCTACTCATGAAATCTTCTACAGTTACAGATTTGTTCTCTCAAATACCTATTACTTTTGAAATGTACTGAAACAGACGTTTATATGCATTTTCTAGAGGACACATACCAAAGTTGCAAATCTAAGTCTTTTCAAAGCTTAAGAATGTCAGACTGCTAACTTATTTTTCCCTTGTCTCTCAGGAAACTGAACTAACATAGACTATTAAAAATAAAGTGGTTGGTAAAAAGGCCCAGAAAGCTCAGAGTGATAAAACTGTTAACTGGCAAAAAAAACCCCAAACCATCCCATATTATTTGTGACCCTCTAGACCAGCCAGAGGAGGGAACAGAGTTCATGCAATAGTGACTTCCTTAGGCAGGATACCAAAGGGTTAAACACACCACTGAAGTTTTTTTCGGGGAGATCCTCCAATCCCGTGATCCAGAGAGTTCAGGGCAAGGCCCCTGGGTTTTGTAAAGGCATTACTAAGGGTAAGGGGGCCCTGTTCGCATGCTATGTGCTGGCTATAAACCCGGGGGGGCGGGGCGGGGGGCTTGCTTGCATGCACAGGAACACCCAGAGTGCCAGCCCTAAGGTATAGGAAAGGTCTGAGGTGATGTGCTGCACGCCCCGCTCAAGGTAAAGGGATGTGTGGGTGTGAATGTTTCTGATTCTACTAATTGTCTGTAATTTTACTAATTGTCTGTAAATGGTTTTCATACTTGTCATATCATTATCTGCAATTATTGTATCACGGGTTATTGTTAATTTCGGGTATTGTCAATTTTTGGGTATTGTTAATTTTGAACTTCTGCAATTTTAGATTTAATGTTTTGTCAGATTTTGGTAGCTGGAATTTGTTTGGGTATTGGGTATTTGTAAAACTTTATAACATGAGAACTGGACAGTTTATGGGGAAGGGAATCCCTAAGTGCTTTCCCTTGGGTTGTATATTAAAACACGGGAGTGAGTTCAGGGGTGATTCCATAACTCAGAAAAAGTTAGTAGAATATTGTAATCACTGGTGGCCTGTGTACACTTTGGATGATCAGGAAAAGTGGCCCAAGAACTGAAGTTTAAATTATAACGCAATACTACAGTTACTGTTACTTTGCAGATGAGAATGGAAATGGGATGAAGTGCTGTATGTGACTTTGTTCTTTACATTACGAGATAATTATGATGCACGTAAGGAATGTGGCTTGACGACAAGTGAAAACGGTGTAGAAGAATTAGCATTAGAGGTAGAAAAGAAGCAGCTATGTTGTTTGGTATGTAGCACTGGCAGGTGATGCAAGAAATATGAAGAATAACGGGAAAAGGATGTTGAAAAGAAAGAGGAGGATGTTGAAGTGTTGGTTGCACAGAGAAGGGGCAGGAGACCGAGAGAACAAAGGAATAGTGATTCAGATAATGAGGAAGAAGGTTTAGGACTAGGCGAAGAAATGCTCAGAATATACAAGCACCTCTCAGGCAAGCATTAGGACCAGAGAGGACAGTTTGGCTAAAGGTAATGTTTTCAGTATCAGATTTAAAGGCTTGGAGAAGATGGCAGGCATGTACAGGGAGGACCCTGAACAGGTAACAAAGGTTATGGACACTATCATTGAAAACCAAGATCCGGATTGGAAAGATCTGCAATTTATCTTAAACAATTTAGTGCCTTATGAGGAAGGAGGATTATTATGGCTAAAGCAAAGAGGACGCAGAACGAGTACATGTTCAAGCTGTACATGCGGGTGGATAGAGGATCATTCCCCCCCCAGTAATCCTAATTGGGATCCCAACGTCTCAGCTCAGAGATTATTATTAACCGAGTATCAACGATTAGTTTTGTATGGGATCCAGAATGCTATACCAAAGTCAAAGAATTGGTCTGAATTGTATCAGGTCATCCAAAGAAAGAATGAGGATCCCTCTTCTTCCTTTGAAAGACTAATGAAGACTGCAAAACAATATACTGATTTGAATCCAGCAAATGAGGTGTATGTTGTCTCATTGGTCCATATATTTATGGGACAATCAAGTGCAGACATAAAACGGAAATCACATTAGTTAGAAGGGACAGATGCCCACTCGTTGCATAAAATGGTGGAAACTGCCTGGAAAGTATGTAACAATAGAAAGAAGGTAGAAGAAGAAAAAGGAAAGAGAAGCTCAGAGATAACAGGTTACTGGCAACAGCCATAGCCCAAGTAGGATTTGAGAGCAGGGCTATGAGGGCCCAAGGCGAAGGTTTCCCAGTGTAACACCTAGGGCCAGAATGTCAATAGAAAATCCTCAGTAAGCACTAGTGAAGCCTCTTATCAACTACGCATGGCCAATAAAGCTGCAAAAGAAGTAGCTGAAAGTCAAATACCACTAGCTTTATCAGAAAAGGTCCAGAGGCTGGGATCTAAGAGTCCACAGTATACAGCAGAGGACACCAACTGGCTAATTTAGTGGAGGCAAATAAAAACCAAGAAGGGTGGTGAGCGACCCTTCACATCACGTAATAGTCACACAAGAAATTATGCGTGAACTAGCAAACAGACAACACCAAGCAACTCAATTGAATTGAGACAATGGTGGAAACATGGAAAACACAAGTGCTAAGTGTACAAATGACTGGGATAGCCAAAAGCATAGTGAAGAAATGTGAATTATGCTTAAAGAACAATCCTTACTTCCCCTAAAGTCTTTTATTAGGAGTGACAAAGAGGAGGAACAGTCCAAGAGACTATTGGCAAAAAGATTTTTCTGAATTACCATGGCAAAATGGGTACCAGCATCTTCTAGTTACGGTACACACTTTTTCAGGCTGGCCAGAAGCTTTCCCTTTTTGCACCAATAGAGCAAGAGAAGAACCAAAAGTATTACTTAAGGAAATAATACCAAGGTTTGGGGAACCTATAGGACTATCTTCAGACAGAGGCCCACGTTTCATAGCAGAAGCTGTCCAAAGTTTCGCTAAAGTAATAGGGGTGAAATGGTATCTCCATACCTCATGGAGACCTCAATCCAGTGGGAAAGTAAAAAGAATGAATCAAAGCCTGAAGAGACAGCTAAGTAAAATATGCCAAGAGGCTCAGATAAAGTGGTCAGATGCTTTACCCTTGGCTTTGTTATGAAGACATATGCAGCCTAAAAATAAAGAGAATAGTCCTTTTGAAATCATATATGGTAAACCCTATCAGGTGACCAAAACAGGAGTCAATCGTGAGATGGTAGGGAGACATTACCTATAGGAGTATGTCAGCTCTCTAGAAAAGGTTCTGTCCTCTCTCCACAGATATGTCACTGCAAGCACACCTTTATCCCCAGACGTGCCTGTGCACCAATACCAACACGGAGACTGGGGGTATCTGAAGACACGGTCAGATGAATCATTGAAGGAGAAGTAGAAAGGGCCTTTCCAGATTTTACTAACCACCTATACAGCTGTCAAACTTGAAGGAGTCACTCCATAGAAAATAATTGGCTCAAAAAATCCTTCAAGAATTAGGTGAATGGTCCCTAAAAGGATGGATAGCTACGCTATTAGAGGAAATCGATAACTATAGTAATTTTAGGGATCTGTGTATGATGTGCCAAAAGAGCTATTGAGAAAAACATATGGAAGTAGTAAGAAAAATTTCTTCCAAAATTTCCTCCAAAAAAAGAACCTACCTCCAAAAGGGGGATTGATACCAAAGAGTTAAACAGTTTAATTAAAATAACAGAGAAACAGGCACATTCTTCAGCCTGAGATCCCAAGGTTGGGAAGCATTAAGAAAGCAAAGAACAAATGATGAAGAGGACACCGTTATCTAAGTTAGTACATTAAGAACGCAAGAAGAGGCCTTCACGGGAGGAAGTTCTGGCTGTAAAGAGTCAAGTTGATAAAATGTTACAATCCACAGACATCAGTAGTTAAACGGCTGATAGTAGGACAAAGGTAATTGTGGTAGTGGGAGATCATGACCTCAGATGGCCCCCCCAAAAGAGGGCAAAACCCTACTTAGGGAGCATGCATAGTTGATAAAAAGGCTACACTAGTGCTTACTGAGGATGTATACTAATTCACATTAGAAGTGAGAAACTTGTAACCAACCCTGAGTGTGAATAACAATGAATATGTAGTGTACTATGAATATGCAATTATTTTATTGTATATAATGTCTATCTTCATGTGGCTTCGTGTGCATGCTAGGTGGAGAGATCCCCCATGCACCTGGTGCCAAATAAAGTAATGCCTGCTCTTTAATACATCAAGTGTCAGAGAGTTTTTACTCCTGATGTCAGTGACAGGCAGACACCTGAGCTGGGTCTAACCCACTTGGATCTGGTGCCCGCAGCTGTTCCTGCCCTGGCAGCACAAAACCAAATACAGCTGGGTTTGCCACTACAGCAGAGGAAGGGACTTCAGCTGAGAAACGCAGCAAGCATGCCCATGGCCAGTTCCAAACTTCTACAGACAGAAGACTATCAAAACCCAACACACGCCTCATATGACCACAAACATGAACACATTCCAAACAGACAACTGCAGTCATTAAAATAAGGTGTTGATTTTAATGGAAGTGAAGTAGCTCTTTAGTCGAAATCAGTAAGTAATTGCTTGAGGTGCATAGGTGAGAGGAAGGGATCTCTGTCGTGAAACTCAGACAGTGGCACGTTGCTACACTCACAATGACAACTCCTCCTGCTTCATTTGACTGAGTGCCTTGTAGCAGCAGTACGCATAATACACCCAGTGTGATGTGTCTGCTAGGAATTCTGTTCAGAAATAGTATTCTAATATTTCAAGACAGACTGAGTCTCCTCTCCTTCCCACTATCAAAAATACTCCTAGGATGATAATTTCTGCTACTTTCACTGGCTACTGTATTTTAATACCTGAATGCCAAGGAAATATTTAAATAATTAACAGAAGTATTGAAAAACAGATCACATATACATGAAATCATGAGTTGCATGCATGTGCTGTGGTTCAGAGAAAAAAAGCAGATAAATAAAAAGTAGGCATTAAAAAAAACCCACAAAACCTAAGAAATCTGAAAACAGCTTTCAACTGGAGAACAAAAGTATATGCAAATACCATAACATATTCAAAGGAGTTTTTGAACATGCCTTTCTTCCACCTACAAAAATTCTTAGTGTGCTGAAAACTTTGAGGTGACAGAGCCTAGGCTGTGTACTTAGAGGAATATGGGAGCAGCTATGATCAGCGTCTCAGCCCTGCACATCAAGGTATGCAGAAACATTGAGCAGCTAAAACTCAGGCTGGAGTGGAAGCTACAAGCTGTATCAAATAAATGTGAATAGGCAAATTTAGCATATTTGGAAAATGAAAGTGAGCTTGAAATTTGCATGAATAACATATCTGGGCTTCTATTTCATAACATCATAAAAGAGACACAGAGACATCACAAACTACACTAGAAGTGGTTTAGTTGTGGATGGACTGAAAGTTGTAAGCTGTCTGCTTCCTCTTTTTCCTCACATGGAGTAACTTCCATCCTTCCATCCAGTCAGCAATGCTTTCTGATTCTCAGCCAACACCTTCTGCCTGCCTATGTATAACAAAAGTAAACCTTTTCTACTACTCACTACTGAAAGTAAATACTTGGCTTTCACGTGCCTTCAGCAGCTATCACAGAAAGCTGTGCATTTACCATAATTGCTTCCTTGTGTTTGCTTCTGCTGAACTGAGAAAAGTACTTTTATGTTGACATCACCACTACATGATATGAAATAACTGCGTAAGTGGTTAAGAACAGATTCTTCCAGCGCAATAAGCAAGCTTTTTGGATCCTATTCAGATGAACTTGCACTTTGATCACTATTTGACTTGGTTCTAATATATTAAAACAGTAAAAGTTTCACATATGTTACCAACGCTAAACTTCAAAATTAGCAGATTCTTCTTATAAACTTCGCAAAACCATTAAGCTTAACATGGAAAACATTTTCTTTTTTAAGGGAAAAAAAATAAAGGTGGAGGAGGTGCAGAAAGAATTAGCTTTGTGAGACAGGCCAGAATATTTTTAGTTTGAAGCAGTTATTTAAACATGTGCTTCTTCTTAGCAAGCTAGGGAAATAAAAGTGTCCAGATGATTGCACAGTTGATGCCTGTTAAGATTAAAAAGGAACAATGCAGAAGCAAGAGGTGTAACTGAGCTGTCCAAGTCAATTTTTGTCTTTAAAGTATGGCACTTCCTGGAAAAAGCATTTGGCAACATCAGACCTCACCATTAAAATTTTAAATGACCCCACCACAATAGCTGGCAAGCAAATACTTTCAAGAAGTTTGGTGGGGCTGCACCAGGCTAACGACGCAAAAGATAAGGAACAGAACAGCCCACTGAAACAGGAAATAGGTAAGAGTTCTTTAAGCTAAACAGACTCTCCAGCAAGCTAGAATGTCTTCTACCCAACAGCATACATCGTAATTGACTATCTCCTAAAATAATGAACATGTTAAAGCTGACTGACAATACACTTACACCTTAATTGACAAACAAAGCTTGGAACACATTAAGCAAATCATTGTTGGTAGTCAAACCACACTAACAAATGCACATTGGCCACAAGCTCCTCCGATACGTGCCACTTCCTTTCAGGAAATTAGGCTTCATTAAAAATGAAGTCTGTATGATTCAAACTATTCTAATGTTGCAACTTCCTTCTTTGCTCCCAATAGCACAGATGTTAATACCTCCTTTTGCTGCCTTTGTGATTTTACTCGCCACTTTCACTAATGCACTTAAAGCAAAAATAGAGCTACTCTGCAGGGTTTACCATGTGCTGTTATTTTGCCCAAATTTACCTGAACACCAAGACAAAGATCTGTCTTTCCACCATACAGCTACACCACCTCTTTTTGTTCCTAAAACATGGTAGACCTTTCCCTGCCACCCATCCCAACTTCCTCTCTTGCCTTACAAAACCATCAGCCATAAACAGATCACTTTCATAGTGCTAAATTACATGTAACCAGCATCTAAAAATAAGGTGTGACCTAGGAATGATTCCAAAGGAATCTGTTGTCAGCTATCCATTCTTGAAGACATTAGATCAGTTTTATCAAAGGTCACATTTAAGAGAGGGGTCACATGAACTAACATACCTTTAGCATGTAGTAGAAAGGGAACCAGGACAGAAAGATATCAGAGAAGAATTCTACTATGCTGAAAACGCCATACACAACCCAGTAAGTCAGCCACTGTGTGTCATCATCTTTGTTGGGACTTTCAATGGCCTTGATTCTGCAAGGAAAACAAAACAAGTGAGCAGATCAGCAGCATCCGTCTCATCTATAATGGTGAAGTTTTTGACTCAGATTTGTCATTACCTGTGAATCCTCGTAATTTAACTACTCTATATGCTCTACAGAAGAGAACTAAGCAGCATCTATCACACAGATAACATGCCCAAGATCTTTGAACAGCAAAGGTTTTCCCTAAATGTCAGACTTCAAAAAGACAAGATACTCAAGCTATTTCTAGCTCTGCGATTACAAATTAAAAAGAAAATTAAAAAAACAAACCCCAAAAAAACAAACAAACAAAAAAGGTGAGCATCCTGTCCCTGTTCATGAGACAGTTCATGGGGACAGGGAAGAGAGGAGATAATCTCTGGCCAGTTCCAGTTCTGGAGGCATTGCGGTAATCCTGACCAGAAGACCATGTACACTGAAGCATTAGTGACCCACGTAACAGTTACCTGAGTGAGCCCAGGCCTGTGCTGCACGTACAGCCTGGCTTTCAGGTCTGTCCTGTGCTGCAAATTCCCCGGTCACAGGATAAACTCAGGAAGCACACTGAAACTGAGGATCTCACAGGCAGCTCCTACTGGGTACCAGTGATTACACTACCTGCCCAGCCTTGCCTGTATCCAACCGTGAACATCCTCCCTCTCTGGCAGTAGGAACAATTAATAGAGTTGTTGCCTTGAAAGAAAAATCCTACAATCGCTTAAATTATCAAAATGGGGTAACCTTGTCTACAGATGAGGTCTGCACAGTGTGCTGTGTGTGGATCGGAGCCCCATCCGGTCGTGCACAACTTGGAGTTCCCAGCATTTACAGGGATGGAAGATTGTCTATACTATTCTGTTTCCTTACAGCATTAGCTCCAATAAATAGCATGTTAAATGAAGCTTTACAGAATTCTGAATGCCTTTCTTATTGGGATCATAATAAACCAGCACGTCCTAGTGCAAATAGGATCTAGAAAAAAATTTTAAATCTAGTTCAGGATTTTGAAGTGAATCTCAAATATCTTTACTCACAATGTACATGTGCTAGAGTCCTCTTTGAAAAGGTAAACCATAAGATTTGCTCTAACTACTAACAAGCACTTCATCTACAGAAGCAGAGGAGATCCAGTACCCCCTGCCCTGTACAGTGAGGACCATGTATCTGCATTGCCAACTGTTTTGCTCTATAAATCCATTCCTACAGGACTTGCAAATTCTGATGTAGACTATGGTATTAATAACAGGGTGGAGTAATCTCTCGTAAAGTCCTGGGCTTCCTGTATAATGACTAACTGGGTTTGTACTCTCCAACTGCTAGAATAAGGCTGTTCAAGTTTATACGGTTCTAAAAATAGGAAGCTGAAAGACACACATGTGCTTCCTTCAGTAAAAGTAGTGAAGACTCTGGACTCGCCAAGTTCCAGATTAGCAGGGTAAGAAGTTTTAGAAGAAAATGCTAGCAACTGTAAGCCTGATAATGTGAAGCTTAAGAGTATTAAAAAGCATTTGTCCTCTCCCCTCATGCCATAGGATTAAAATCTGTAGACTCATTTTAATGAATTTAGTTTTAATTCTTTTATAACTTATTCCTTTAATACCAGCTATATTGTTGCTGAAGTAGCATCTGTGAGATACCAAACACGCCAAGTTTTCTTCTGGTTCATAAAAAAGATTGAGAGTTAGGGAGGTTTACAAAATAGAAAACAGATAGATGGCTGGCTGTGAGTACATTTCCCGGTTTGTGAATCGAGAAACCCTTTGGCCTCCGTCACTTCCTAGTTCTGTAAATTAAGAAAAAACAAACAAACAAAAACATCAGGCATGTCACATGATTGTGCAAGAGCACTGGCAAACCCACTACACGCAGAGAGAACTAGCCTAGCTAGTGGATTGAATTACTTTGAAATGCAATACCAGGGTCTGATACTTAATTTATGCATTATTTCCATCAGAGTTTGTGGCTAGCCAGCAGGGTCCTGCAATGGGAAGAGCAACAGCCCTTGCCATACCCCGTCATGCACAATAAGGCACTGTTATTGAGATACTGCATCAGCACAACTGGAAGAACAGGTTTTCCACAGGTGGATAGCAGCAGGTCTGATTATTTCTGATCCTAACAACACAGTGTTAGGAAAGAGTAGTCCAGGCAGTCTGCTCAAAGGCGGTGCCAACTTCAGCTGCTCCTGCTCTCCCACTATAAGCCACATTTATTCTATGCCCCCATCTCTCAGGTATTCTCAAACTGCCAGGTAAGGGAGCCCTACAAAAAAACCCCAGCAACACAGGAGGTAAGGTGGAGGGTTACTGATCTATTTTCAAGGTGTGAAACTGTACTTCTGGAGGAAAATAAAAGTACAAGTGAGTAGCAGGGAAGTTAAAGTGGTGGATAAAGAGAATAGAAAAAGGAACTAATTGCAAAGTTTCTCAGTGTTAAGGAAAACTTGCTGTAGGGGTTCATCATGTGAATTTCTCTGGTTCTGCTGACAACTTCTCCGTTAGAGTCATACAGGGGAAGGCTTACTCTACCACAATAAGCATCCTAGCTTGGTGTTTGTGAGAGAATGCTTTGCAGCGAAACAGCTAGCAGTCTTGCAGTTTTCCAGTCATCGTCTGAAGCCATCCATGGCTTTAAGGAAACTGTTCAAATTTTTTTAACATTATTAAAGTCATCTTAGTAATCATGAAAATCAGTTTTCATAAAAAAGCTTAGAATCTTCGATTTTATGGCAAAGGGCAGATGGCATATCACTGTGTTAATGAGGCACACTCTATTATCTTCTCTCCTGTAAAAACAGATGCCCTTTGAGAATTCCTAAATGCAGTCCCATGGGTGTGCTCCCTTTGAACGTTCACCATCTGCTGCTGTAGTTCCTCAAGGTGACGTCTTGAAGGGAATACATGAACAGGACACTTTCATAGTCAGACAGTCACAAGCAGCAGTACTACCAGCAGTCAAAACCAGGTCTGATTTAACGAGCTGACACGCAGCATTAAATCCACACGTGGTGTTTTCTTGCACACTGTAGGAAACGGCACATTTCCTCTCCTTCTATAATGGTCTGATCTAGGTAGGCACCATGGGACAAGCTCAGGTGGCAGACCCCTCCCACACCCACTAAGGTTAACAGCCACGTCCGCTCTGAAGGAAGGGCACAAACCGCATCTGTTAGCAATGACTCCAGTCCCAACCCCATTCAGTGGGAGGGAAGGAAAGAAAAAGGATATAGCAGGGCTGTCAGTGAAAGGAAGTTTTAACTGAAGTCAAGGAAAGGCAGGTATTTTATAAATATTCTGCTTCTGAATGCGAAGTATGTCCCTTAGCTGAGACTGTCAGTGAAAATCTAGTCTAACACGACCCAGCTAAACAAAAGGGCAAAAGTTATCTCCATCTTTTGCTACGTACACACTATTTCAATACTAAGTCACAGAAAATACACCTTATCCAAGAACAAGTAAGTACAGCAAGTTATGTAGAGTGTCTAAATGGATGGGGTTTTTTATCCATTTATAACTATTCTTTTCAACACAAGAATCCCACCCTAAATAGACTTGTTCTTTTAGGTTATTCTGTAAGTTATTAGCTATTATCCTGGTGTGATGCTCTGCATGATTAACCTTAGGAGATACATCACACATGTCACTTCAAGCCAAGAACATTTTATTCTTCTCCATGTTAAGTCATGAAACAATCAGCCTGATATTCAAAATGCAATCTCGATCAGTAAGTGGAAAGATACAGATCAAAAGGCACTGGCTGTAGCCTTCTTGGTTATTTACATGTTGCAAGAGCAAGTAAGTCAGTCTCATTACTATGTGACATTAAGATTTCCTAACAAAGGAAGTAGCATCCAAAGCCTGCAGTTGTACATTCAAAAAGAGCTACTATCAGTTGTTTGTAAGCTGTTTCTAATACCGATCTGACTGAATTCCATGTTAGTTATGTGTAGTAATTACACATCACAAAGGATTTTATATGCTGCTTACATACTAACTGTAGAGGACTTTAAATAAAGCCTCTAACAACTATTTACAGTAGTTCTGCACGTTGGAGGCAAGAGCAGTCACTAGGAACAGCTTCCAGTAGACCGGATGGTAAATATCACAGCTCAGTTATTTTAAAAACAGATGTCTGTCCAGCAGTGAAAATGGCCCGCTGTGGGCCAGCATTGCAGCTGGTACAGACAGATGGGGAGCCAAGTAAAAACTTCATTTTTAGCCAGATCTGTTGCCTGATAACCTCGCTAGCTGGTGATGCCAACAGGGAACAGCAGAGCCTACCATGCTCTGTAGTAGCCCAGGGTTCATAGCAGCTATGCAGCTACAGTATCAAGAGTATCAGCTCAATTTTGACTGCGTGCATCCTAGATTCAGCCAAATTGAAATCTAGATCAAGTGTTGTTATTTTATCCTGTTACCTGATAGTAACAGATACTGATCTAATATTAGTAACTTGCCAAGTTGAGTTCTTTCACTTAAAGCATCTGACTCATTTTGACAAAAAAATCCACTCTTTTCCAAGAAGAGACTATTACACACTCCTGAATTAGCTTTGGCATAACAAATCATTGTTAGAGTTAATTCACACATACACTACTCACAGAATAAGCATATTATGAGTACACCAGTTATGAGATTGGAGTGGGGTTTTTTTTTTTTTGAGCTGAGTCCAGACATGGAAGCCAGAAATAAAAAAGAAATGACAAATTTTATTGCTCCAGTCTCACGTGAAGTGATCACTCAAACCCTTGCAACTTACAAGGTGCACCTGATGACTCTTTTATAAATAAAGTTACAAGTTTAAGACAAAAGACTAGTCTCAGTCAAGCCCAGTGCTCATGCTGTAGTTAGGGAAGACTGGACCATTTGGTACATCCTTCCTTCAGTTTTCTAATCAGTGCTATACCAAATGAGTTGGAAGGCATATTTGTGATCCTCTTAGCCAAGCATAACTCTTTTTCCCCCCCTCAACTTTAAAAAACCCTGAAATTACCTATGCTTCTAGAGCTTCTACTTACTGGTCTGCCCCAACATTTTACAGCTGGTTGTGGTGATTCAAAACTAATTTACTTCTACCTATCCATCCAGACACCCTTGTGCGATCAACAGCCCAATGTCCCACAGGCTTCCAAGTTTGGTGCCTCCCTGTCATTCTCATTTCAGACTCACCTCGGCAGGCTGCCTCCATGACATCTCTCCATAACTCCAGTGAAACAAGTACCTGAGTATTTGTATTTGCTTTATTATTGTCTCCTACGTTTTCATCTATCAGTTAAAAGTCTTCTGACTTCAATCTTTCTTCCTCCTTACTGACTCCAACAGTAGACTTGTGCGTTTGCAGATGCTGAAAATATCTTCCTGCCAAATGCACTTATACAACTGCTGCAGTGTAACTCCACCATCTCCACTCTCACAATTTTGTGTATCCAGAAGATGGCAGCAGACAAATTGACGAGCAACCGCAAGAGGGGCTCATTGTCCATGCAGGGACAGATTTTGTAAGGCAAAACAACAAAAACCATGACAGTAGTACAAAGGGCACTACCTTAATTTCTTCAAAGGAAATGGAGACTGAGGTAACAAAAGGAGCACATGCCATTTTGTCTAACAGCGAAGTGAGTCCTACAGACTACATGTTAACTCAGCACAAAGCTAGATTTCTGCAAAAAAGCAGCAATCCTCTCATTTCATTGCTTTCTGCTCATTCTTGGCCTGGTCTCTTTCAGAACAAGTATTTGTAGGGCCACACAATGAGTCAGTTCCCCAGCTCTGACTCAGGTTAAAAGCAGCATCCCCCAAACACATACCCATGCAAGCTTTTTTTGCCGAGATTAATGTGCGTCAGTGCCACAGTCCACCCTGCCAAACCATTTGGTAACCGCTTGTTCTGCCACACAGGCCGGGTGATGCAGGTAGTGCTGTGCAACAGGCACTCTGGCAGGCTTCAGCTCTCTGCTCCCAGAGAAGCCACCTACACACTCTCTCTGGAAGGGGGATTTCCTCCACTTCCACCCTTAACACAGGCAAGGAGAGTTACTGCAGCCTCCAGCTGGGCTCATCTGTTTATGCAGTCTCAGGCTAAGCTTTACTAGCTTCACTGTCAGCTGTATTTGACCACATTAGCAGTTAGACCAGTACTGCTATGCTGCCTGCTAAAGTCTAAAACCCTCGTTTTGGAAATGTCTGATGCCAGCTTATATTACAGAAGTCTTTCAGGTTGTCTTTCCCAAAGGTATCGACAAGAAAGAGAAGTGGCATGCAGTGAGGGAACTTCAGGAAAAGCCACATTTTACCCGTTCAGTGCAGACATGCTGCATCACACCTAAGGATCCACAACACAACAGTTCTCTACTTCTGACAGCCAATTTTGTCAGAAGGATAAAATAATTAAAAAAAAAAAGTTTTGCAAGCTTTGGTTGCCTCTCCACAGCTGTTACTGTTTAGGGTGCAGGCACAGAGACCAAACAGTACTGTCGTCACCAAACCGAGAAGCGGGCCCCTGCCACATGCTTACAACAATACAGAAAAAATAAAAGTTACATTTTCCTGTCAACCTATGCTGCACTGTGGAGACTGTATTTCAATTTTCTTACAGCTTTACTACTGTTTATCAGTTCTGTTTACTGCAATATTGGCAAAAGAATTATAGTATGGCCTTAATTTATACAAATATACACTAAAGCATGAAATCATGGTGCAACGTTTTCAGACTTGTCTTGGTAAAACATTGCCGTTTTGAGCTTATCACTGTGTAAGGCATTTTTAAAACATGAACGAAAATCCTACAGTTTTAATTACTGAATCTAATTGAAAAATTGACTCATCAAGGAGTGGGAAATGGATTCAAGTTTTAGGCTGAGGACTAACTTGTGGGTTGAGGCTGGTTTGCAGAGGCCTGAAGAATTTCCTTTATGAGTACAGTCCTAGTTGCTAAGCTGTATAGCAACAAAATTTTGTAATTTTTATTTTTTAAAAAATCTAGTTTTCACAGATCCTCACATGAAAGTTTGTATTTCTTTTGCTAACAGCTGAAGATAGCCTCATTATCGTAATCTAAAAATTGTGTGTGTTGCATGCATAGTGACAAGTAGGCTTCCTTCGTTTTGGGACTGCAAGATGTTGCAGCTCTCCTGTATCAGATAGTCTCACAGCTGTGAAGAAAGACTTTTAAAATGCAATTAGAGTACATTACTACAACAAAACAAACAGGAAACCAAGAAAAACAACTAACAATAACCCACATTTTTTTAATCTCGTTTTTTGACTCCAGATCAGTTTTTCAGCATTTAGGATCGGCAATGCTACACATTAAATGTTAGAAGCATTGTGACTCACCAGGAGGAAGGGTAGTTTAAAAATATATTCCAGCAAATCCCACTGATGTAAGTCTAACTATTCCTTTAACATCTGTAGGCCTACATCAATGAAGTCGCTAGAGGTCAATAATGCAAGAGAGGACTGTATGCAAGATGCAATACTGCAGTGCGTCTTGACCAAGAAGGTCTGGTAAAATGCCTTCATTTATGCCTCAAATGTATCTGCAGTCCCTAAAAATAGTATCCACATCAATTATAAACTGGAAATCTTTCAGTGAGCTTAATTCAGATTGTGGACTCATCTGTATAACAAAGACCTTTATCTTTTTAACCTAAATTTAAGATATGGAAGATAAATTCAAATTTTCCTACAGTTATTAGGTTCTTTCTTGCACCTAACCACTTGCTATCTCTAGAAAGAAAAGCACATCATTTGTCCAACCAACATATAAGACAGCTTTTATTTTACACATGGCACTCTAAAATCTAGAAGACAAAAAGCGAGTATGTTTGGAGGAACTGATTTGGCAGAACATACACAAAAAAAGTCAAAATACACTTTTTAGTGTCTGAAGCCCCAGGAAAAGCTTATCAGCTGGGAGAGGAAACAGCACAAGTGCAGACAGATTCGGAAACTTTCTGCTTGTATTTATACTGAGTGTTGTGAATCTGATTAGATACACCAGCTCTCTCAAATCACTTTTATAAAGCACCAGCAGAGCATTACTTGTGAATATTGGCGTATCACGCAGCACTTTCCATGAAGGAAAAGTAAGCATTCTCCCACAAACTTGTTAAGAGAAAGCAAATTTGCTGCCCTAGCTCTCAAATACAGGAACAATTTTAGATCTTGTAAACAACTGTGACAAAAGAAAAGCAGCATTAGTGCTTTAGACATATGGAAGAGGCAAAGGAACTAGGAGACAGACCCAAGACACCATGACAATATTCAAATTAAGACCTGAATTGCATGTTTATACTTCTTTACAATCAATCTAGATTGTTTCCTGTTTATACAATGCCATGAGCAGTACTTACATAGTAAAAACAGCTAAACTCAAGTAACAGCATAAAATTAGCCAGAGAGGCACGACTGTACTATATTGCTTTTGTCCCTTGGAGATACGAGTCCTAAGTTCAGACATTTTACTGCTCAAAGCTATTTTCATATTTGCAATTTTTAAAACAAACATGACGGCACTTCTAAAATATCCAATCCTTTGCACACATTTCTTAGTCATCAAAGGCTCCCTTCCTGCTTGCACTCTCTCTCTCCGATTTTTTTGAGGCAGTTAACCACCACTGGCTATGGGTGGAGTTCCATTTGAACAGGCTAGCTCTGGAAAGTTTAGAGAAACAGTGAAAATACTGGCAATGTTATTTATAGACTGCCAACACTCACTCCTTCCATCCACTAGTCTGAATATTGCCTTGTCCAGTTAAAGCTTACTAAAAGTATCAAAAGTTGCTTCCATCATCTGTGGTAAACTTTTTAGCACTGGTCTACTGCAAACACAAAAGCCTGCAAACAAATACTAGATTTCAACTTAAAATTAATTATTCTATTTCATCACGTAACACTTAACAGAATTTTAGGGGGTAAGACAGGTTTTATGGCAAATTTTAATCCAGATTGTCTGACTTACTGGGAAACAGCCAGATAACGTTTCCTTGGAAAACTACTGCTTCATTTTGCTTCCATTAAGAGCCTTCGGTGGGCCCTTGCTGGTGACATGGTAGAGACAACTTGGATTTTGGCAAGATTTTGTATCACTAGAGAAGAAACTCTAAACACTTACACAAAGCAAAGCTGAAGGTGAACAGGACCAAGGCGGAAGGAGCAGGGCAACATCCGTGCCTGCCTGAAACCGTACCAGGCATTAACTAGGGAGTTGTGCCCTCCCCTTGTGTTGGCCTTGAGCCCTGGTGGAGGCCAGCACCGCAGTGATGTGACAGCAGGCAGCAGTGCAGCAGCAGCTGTACTGCTTCACACCGACGGCCAGGCACACACCATCTCCTAGGTCTAACCCAGCAGCTACAGCCTCCAGCACTTCACTGAAATTCACACATGCTGCATGGCACACATTGAAAATGAATACAGAGAACTATGTAAACAAAAGAAAATAAACTACAGAATTATACAAGGCAGACGACAGGCAGATACCTGCACATCTATAAAACTGTCCTGGCTTCATGTGTGAACAGACTGAGATCTGAGCTGAGCATCCTCCTCTGGGTTGGTTGGTTTGGGGTTTTTTTGTTTGTTTGGTTTGGTTTTTTTTTTTCCAGTATATTTTCTTTCAGGAAAGCACAGAGATGAACAGTAACTGCTGTGACCAAGGTAACCCAGAACTAAAATCCTAATAAAACAGATTTACAACATGCCTAATGAGTCACTCACCCAGTAGCCTGTTTGCCATTTTAAACAACTGTAAGGACAAGAGCTGATCTCCCTTGCAGAACACAGTCCCACTCCTTCATGAATGTCTTTTCTGCTGAAGAGCAGCCTGACCCAGTACTTCATTGTTTTTCACTTTAAACAATTCAGACACTGACAACACAGAAATTATATATGATCTGCTTCACAACAAAAGAGAGTTAACCGGGGAAAAGTAGCCGGCTTTTTCTCTTTCAGTACCTTTCTGAGACATTTCAGGCTTGGATCCATTGTTGAAATGCCTGTGTAAACATCAAACTAACACCCTGCACAGTATGTTCCATTTACGGCTCCTGACCTCTTCCAGAAGCCACAGCTTTTACAGTAAAAGCCATCTGAGGGTGTTTGCAGATGATAACTGTTTTCTGCCCAGCAAATCTCACTACTATCAGTTCATATAGCAGGCTCCTCAGCTGTCCTTTCAAGGGGGACAGACCAAATAGAAGAGATGAATAAACAAACAACCCTGGCTCGTGTCTTTATGCTTTGGGGCTTTATGAGCATAGATGACAGCAAGTGGCAGCACCCTGACTGCAGTACAGGATGCAGAGCAGCAAAAATGAAAGCAGGGATCAGTCTGGTAATTCAGCTTTATCTTCTCACAGCTTAGCCCTGCATTAGGATAGAGATCCTACGGCAGATACGGAGAGTGGCATGGTAGCACCAAGACAAAAAGAAACCCATGTGGTGGAAGAAGTGTAATCATCAAAGAGGATTCTTGCTGTTCTTTATGGTCAGGCAGCCCATGCTTGACTCCAGACTGAAAGCCATCTCAGCAGATAGCACAGATGTCCAGGGGTGCTGTTGTCAGACTGATCTCATAACACCGTACAGGCTAGCAAGGGCAATACTGCCTATCCTGAGTTCACACACCTCACTCCAGAAAATGGGGAAACTGAATGGGACGATGAAAACGTGCGCATTATCGTGTATCCTCCCACGTCTCCTCTGCACCCACCTGCAGACCTGCAGGCAGAGCAAGGCATGTGCGAAAACACTACGTACCAGCTCTGCATTGGGGAAGGAAAGTGAGGGGAGGGAAAGGGATAGAACCCACCTGTGCTGTCAGCAGGCTGCTTCATGAGCAGGAACCTGCCTGCAGGCTGCCAGTGAAAGACACTGGCATGCAGCACATCACATGCATTTTAAATTCGATTTTCACCCAAGATTATAATTTTCTTCTAAAAGTGTTTCAGCATTAAAAAGACAGCTAAAGGGAAAGCATTAACTGAGCATGAATTGGAAAAAACAGAACTGGCACTATATTCATGTGCATGTTATTCATCATGTTCTTCTGTTTAAGTAACATTTGTACCCAAGGACAATGTCATATACACCCCTTACTAAAAACAAAACAAAAACAACAAACAAAGAAACACCAAAAAAACCCAAAACACCCTATGGTATTAACATCTAAGAGGTAACTTTTCACATTAAGATACATTTAAAACCACCTTCCAACATGAAAAAGTGAGACACCCTACAAAGACTTAAAAGAATTCATTTTCCAGATTTGGAAGAAAAAAAATTGGAAAGTAAAGCCCCATTATTCACATTTGATTTGCTACTGTCTTGCCTCCACCGTTCTAAGAGCTTTTGTTTTAAATTTATTCACCATAGTTGCATAATGAATGGCAGATTTAAAATATAATCCCAAACCAGTTTTAAAAGAAATTTAAAAATTTAAATAGGATTCTAGAAAGTAAGTATGTAAATTTAAGTGACCTACGTCAGACACAAAATATTACATAAACATAATTCATATACAACTATTTAAAGGTTTTGAAGCTTTGTTGGCTGATATTTTCACTTTCAGATTTTAAGGAAAAAAATATCTTTTAACTAATCTTTTCACTAAAAACTGCCTTACCTAAGTTTCTCCAGAGTTCCTGGCCTATAACCTCCTAAATCAGTGCTCACCAGAAAGAACATTTAGAAAAGTGTTGCTTAGTTTTAAGCATCACAACCACAACATGTTTCAAGAGAGCCTAAAACTAAGTCAATCTCCCACACCTCTGGAAAAAAAAAAAAAAGAGAAGGAACCAATTTTGTATTGCCCAGGAACTAACTACAAAAAACCGTATTTTTAAAAGTTGCTGACTGCATTTAACAGAGTTATGTAAACAGCAAGTGCTGTGTTTCAATGATAGGGCAGTATAGCCGGGAAGGACTTCCATTTTATGAATGTATTAGGCTACATAGGAGATTTTATTTCGTACATTTCTGAATTCTTTTGGAATATAATTCAGTGTGGTCTTACCTAACAGGAAATCCATTTTGGCCTAATAACAATATAATGCCCATGAAAGATACCAGACATTGTTAAAAACAAAACATCTAAGGAGGCTTGCCTTTGAAATACTAAGTATTTTTAAGACTTTTACACCCAAGAGGAAGCTACAGTGCCTTCCTGTCCACCTTTTCACTAGCTAGGTGGAGTAAAACAGCACCCCTTAATGCATCTCTGCCTCCAGCCGGTGACATTACCTAGTGCTTCACATCAAACGTGCTGACACTGCACCAGTGCCTTCCTGCGTATCCCGGAGCGTCCTCAACTCAAAGTATTAGTGTGAGTTTTAGCAAATACTGTTACAACAGCGATTCTCCCTCCTGTTACCAGCAGCAGGTAAGACACAGCGATTCAGCTTCTCACTGAAGATGACAAAGCTGGGAACCCAAAGTTCCTGTAGGAACTGGTTTTCAAGTGTGGAAATTACCCAGCATCCCCCATCTATAATTTATTATGTAGCACTTGCCAGATGGAAGAAACCTCATTCTTTACTTAGTGCCTTGCGCCTATACATGCTAAGGGAAAGGGGTGGGCGGGAAAACCAACATTTTGGAGCGTGGTCCTGGAATGCCACCGTGACAGACTGCACCAGGGCAGGGCTGTGATTTTGCAATCCCCGCCCGCGGGTAACACACGCAGCCGTCCTGGTAAGAGGGGGCAAAAGTCGCGACACTCACGAGATATAGGCCGGGTAACCGAAGCCGATGATGTTGCAGAGCAGGGACGCGCCGTAGCCCACCACCAGGTACACGGCCACCGCCCCGATGAT
>NW_009632934.1:0-15513 GCF_000690535.1 Cariama cristata | reverse complement strand
AAAGAGATGAAGTGGAAAGAGTTATAACGTGCTCACTGCAACCAAGGAGTACATCAGCCTCATGCCCTAAGCCAGAGGCTTTGGGCCCTTCAGCCTCCCACCTGGCACTTTGCACTGCAGGACCCTGGTGCACACCTACTAGGAGCCAAACCCTGCTGCAGTTTCTGAGTCCATACGTCACAGGGGAGATGGGCACCTTCTAAGAGATGGTCTAAGGTGCTCAGACTCCTCTCATCTGCAATGACTCATTTGGGGGTCTGGGTGGTGGAGCTGCTCTGAGCGGGATGACAAATTCATGATCCAGGAATTTGTCCAGGCTCAGTAATGTATGGGGGGTACAGAGAGTGTGTGGGTAGTTGGCAGCAAAGGAATGGTGACACAGAACACCTACCTGTAATACAGAAAACAGTGTTCAGCTCATCCTCTGTGGATTGGACAGATGATGCTTTTGAATATATACATATATATAATGTATAAATTTATTTTTGCTCCCAAAAAACACACCTGATGACAGAAGCTCAGATTCACAGATGCCGAAGGATTGACTGGAACAATCCCTAGCACATATCCCAGCTTACAGATGTGCCTGTGGTGTTCATAAGGGAAAGCCTTAGGAGACGATCTGAGACAGTGATGCAGGTGTCTGAGTGTGCTGTATTTGATGAATGGACACACAGCTGTACCAGGCTGTCTTGTGGGCATGGGTGTCCTTCCTAATGGAGGGATGGTACTAGACTTGGCCTGTTCCTTATTAGTCACATGCTTTTAGATGTCCAGGAAACATAAAAGGGCAGAGAAGTGCCTGGGGCCAGTTCAGTGGCATTCCAGTCTCTCTTTCAGGTATTACAGCAGCTCTAATCTGCCTAAGCCTCTGCATGTGACTGTGGCCCAATGGCATCCAAGTGCAACCAGAGCAGGTTGTAGCTCTGCTTTGGCTTTAGATCATGGATACACAGGGGTCAATGGAAGCTTGTTGGTTTTCTTTCTTGTTTTTTATTTTTCTAGTGATTAAGTTAATCTGAGCACTATCACGCATGTGAACTCTGCGTCTACTGAACCTGCCACTGCAAGCATGGTGGTATAACTGCCTTTTGAAGTAACAGCATGTCTACAGAGGTGTTTCTAGTGGTTTCATGTTGGAAACCAGGACACTGAGGCTCCCAAAAACTGAGAGACCTCCTCGAGGACACACAGAAGGCAGGTGACACGAGTACTGCTCAGAGGATATGACTTTCCTGGCCTAGCTGGATTACAGAGTAGACACACAGAAGCTGCATGTGGCTGTGAGAAGCAAATGGGTTAACAATGATATTTCTGATTACTCAGTCCTTCAGTGTCACTCTGAATTTGTTTTTATTGCTGTCCTGACTTCTGGTGCAGGGAGTCCACCACCATCTTCTCTGCAAAGCCATGGTGCCATGAAGGACCTAGGATGAAACTCACCCCATGTTTCTGGAAATCCAGGCTCTCCTTTCGTTCCTGTTGGACAAACAACACCATCAATTGCTCTTCACCTTCCACACCCTGTCCTACCCTCCTCCAGCACTTGGCATCATTTGCTTTTCAAGACAAATCCTGCTGCACTGGTAGAGGGCTGTGATGTGAGGAAAAGTGTTTAGTTCATCTGCACGCACAACAGGGGCACAGAGAAACCAGGCAGGAGGAGTAACTCAATATAAGTTCTGCCATGGTCGCTACCAGGCCCATCAGAGGAGACTCAGCAGCGGAGACCCAGCAGCCCATCAAAGGTCCATTTGTGAAGACCCAGAAGAGCACAGAGTGACAATGGCGGGTGGGAACCCAAGACACAGACTCCTGTAATTACAGCAGTGACACACAGCACCCTCAGTCACTGGGAGCAGCTCTCCAGGTCACCTAGCAGGCACACGGTGGGCTGACGGGAGTGGGACACATTATAAATGCACAAGGAGCAGCAGCCTTGCCTCTCTTGGGCTGTTGGACCCGGCATGATGTATTTTCCCCTGACATCTGATTTGGGGCTGTGAGAGCCAAATGCCAAGACTGACACAAGACATGCCTCTGTTGAACCTGGCTGCTCTGCCTGCTGCTGGCCAGCCCACGGAGTTAGGCACCAACATTTTGTGCCAGTGAGTTCCACTGGGCTGGGACATGTTGAACAGGAGCACTGTGGGTGTGAGGAGACGCACCTGCAGGAAGGCAGGGTCAAAAGCCCCGGGAGGGGAATGGCTGCTGTTGGCAGAGGGCTTTAGTCAGTGCTTTGGGAGCAGCTGTGACATCTGGAGCAAATGTGCTGGACTAGCCACCAGATGAGCAGTGCTTGGCTCCCAGCTATCACAAGCCAAGCTCCAGTGAGGGAAGCCACGGTGCAGACAGTGCTCACCGACAGGTGCCAGTGGCCCTCGCATGCAGGATGATGGCATCAGGAAAAAACTCTTGTTTTTCCTCTACCCTGTTGCTAATGCTGGTAGACAGACATGTTCCTCTGTCACTAGCACTGACTGCGTTTCATCTGAGCCTCTGCCTTTTGCCATAGCATGGGAAGCCCAAATCTGGCTGGTCCCACAGGCTGGGGCGTGTGTAGCCCTGTGGTTTCTGTAACTGATGGTGGTGGGCAGCAGCATCAGGCACCTGAGCTGGTGGTAGCCCCTACTGTGGAACAGCTGGTTTAAGAGAGGGGCTGGTCACACCACCTGGCTCTGTGCTGAGCCTATGATGGGGCACACCTGTCACCAAACAGCCCCATCCAGTACCTGGTGGAGTACTTTTATTTCTCTATAGTTGCTCCCACCTGGTGTGTTGTTCCAGAACAGCACAGAGTGGAAGTTTAACTAAACCAGCTCACGTGATAAACTCAGCACAGCATGATTTACCTTTTGGTCCTGGGAAACCAGGTTCTCCAGCTACTCCTGCAAAAGACAAGACGAAAATGCTCAATACAGATGATTCAATGCAAGTGAATTACTGTGGCTCCCCAAGTGGCTGCTTCATCCCCTCCATATGTCCCAAATGTACAGGAGAGGCTGTCAAGCAGTGCAAAGTCACTGTGCTCTGCTGAGTATCTCAGCTGGCGTTGTCACCCCGGCCTGGCTGCTCTTGATCAGCAGCACCTCTCAGGAACAGCAGGAAGAGCAGGACACAGCAGAGAGAGAACTGTTGCTCCTTCTGTGGAAGTGTATAGGGGATTCACAGCTCCGTCTCAGTGACTTTTTGTGGGGGATTTCTGTTTTCAGTCAGGCACGTGAAATTTTGGGCAATAGCTGCTTTTTCAGTAGGTTCATCCATCTTCTGCTGGGATTTCAGCTGACGTCTTGGGTGCTTTTGGCCAGGAAATAGCTACATATGTAGCATGCAAAGGGGCTGTTTTCCCACATAGTCAGTGCACTGGTGCTCAGTTCCTGGGTACCACCTTGTGCTGGGAACTGGTTTCTTTAGAAGAGACATTGTTCGAATGTCTGCAGCACACAGATCCCACTGAAGACCTTAAGCACAGCCTGGATGGAGTGAAAGCTGATTTCTCAGCAGACATCTTCCTCTTTTCAGGGGCTCATCCCATTGCAAAGAAATCCCCATTTCCTCCTTGCTTCACCTTGTGCCGGCTGTTTCCTGATGGTTTGATCCTATCCTTCTGGTCAAGTGGGCTATAATGGAATCACATGCTGAGTCCAGGCCTGGAGGCTGCTGGAAGCACTCAGCATTGTGTCTCTGCATCAGGCCCTCTGGCTGAAGCACCCCAAAGCTCCTCAGAGAGTGGGGGCATTTGGGCAGGTTTGTTGTGGTGGAGGCAGGTTAAGGTAGGAGCGGGGAATGGGGAGAAGTCTGATTTTAGGGTGTGGTAAGGGTCAGTGGGGAACTTTAAGAGGAATAGTAGTATGTGATATGGCCCCACTCAAGGACACTGTTTCTAGTACTCATCCCATGCAAGGTCCATACCCCCAAATCCTGCTTTGCCTATGCTACTTCAGAGCTGTTTCTTGGACTATGACCAGCTCTACAGTTCCTTGCTGTAGACCCAATCTCCCAATGTATATCCTGAACTTGCATAGATTTATGGATTAGAGCTGAATATGTTATACATTACCTTTTGCTCCAAGTGGTCCTGCTTTCCCAGGGAGTCCCAGGGCTCCCACTTCTCCTGCAAGGAAAGACTCCGTTTGTACGTGCATATTGCAAACTGACCAGAAGGGAGATGATACAGAAGCCTGGACAACTGGGCCTTGGCTTTCACAGAAACAGGAAGCTGGGTTTTGTTAATTAGATTCAGTCTTGCAAAATATCTTACTCCTTTTCTTCTGTTGAAGCTACACTACAGTGGTACTGCCAGTGTAAGTCCTAATTTACACTTCATATACTAATTTCTATGAGCTTTGTACATCTAGGAGTCAGTCTCTGGATTTTGCTGCTCCCTCTCCTCATATGATTCACCTTCTCTGTGAGTTGGCTATGAAACCCCTGAAAGACCTCCATCTGCCTTACTTTCTCAGGTAAGGGGTGTCAGTACAGTTCCCAAACTGTTCCCCAGTAGACATGCAGGAGCATAGCAGCCTCCCTCTAACCCAGACTGTTCAAAGACTCAGAAAATAAAAGGATGCTTTTACTGTAGAAGAAACAAATGAGTTATGACACGTCACACCCCAGACACTTCACACAGACTTGTGACAAGACTCAGGGAGAAAAAGATGTCTCCATGTGTATCAGCACATCTCTAGATGGGGCATTTTCCACTCCTATTTGACTCTCCAGCTGCTCACAGAAGCCAGTGCCAGGCCAGCCACCGCTCCAGACTCAGCTTGCTTCCGCTTCTCAAAGCAAGAAAGCCACCTGATATCATAGTGTTCATCACTGGTTTTGGGGGCCTCACCTTTTGTTCCTGGGAGACCTCGTTCTCCTTTTGGGCCAGAGGCAACTGGGATCCCTGGGCATCCTTGGAGAACGGTGAGCCGGTCAGCATCACCCAGTCCCACTATTCTCACTTCTGAGGAAATGAAGACAGGCTTTGTGCAGATTATTAGGGCTCTGAAATATCTTGGAGAGAAAACCAAACCCTCTGGAGTTGAGGAACAGTGCAAGCAAAAGCAATGAGGGTGGGAGTTTGGAGGTGTTGTATGGATTGAGAGATAGCATTGAGGATCTCACATATTAGTGGAGCTAGACACTGAATCTCTCTGGTTTCGGGGGAGTTCAGTGGGAAAGGAGGCTGTTATATATATTACATGCATGACAAATATACTGTAGCTTAATAAAACAAAAGCTGAGAGGTGCTTTGAGCAGATATTGACAGCATAGTGAGTGACATTGATGGATCTATGGACAGTAAAGGTTCTACCAAATTTCCTGATGGCAGGTCAGTTTGAAATCACCCCTATCACTTTCCCGAGGAATATAGACAGAAAGCTGTGTTGTGCAGTGTCCCAAAGCTGCCAGGGTGCCTGGCACCCAGCAGGCACTTGACCAATCCTTTGTATTGCTCTGCATCCTTTAGTAACTGGGCCAAGGTACCATGAACAAAAAAACCCTTAACCAGGATGGAAAACTTCGACTGGGACAGCCTGTTCTGGAGATCCCACTGGTGAGTTGGGGAGGATGCTACATCTTTGGTTGGAGCCAGCAGTTTTGTAAAATGGCTGCTGAGACTTCAGCTTCCCCCTTACCGTCTTCCCACATGCAACCGAATTAAAAAAAACCCATAGAATAAAAAATAAAGTCATATTACCCTGCCTCGCCCAAGCTTGTATTATGGAGGGAGATGAAACAGGCTGTCTCAGCAGGATGGTAGTAGGATTTGTACCCCACTCACCCGGGCAGGTTTCCTGGGCATCACAAATAGCTGCTGTTAGGCTGAGTAGTGCCAGGAAGGTTGGGGTTGCTCTGCCCATGGCCGACACTGCTCTCTGCTCTCTGCGGAGCTCCCCTCATCCACGTCCCAGGCGCTGTGGTTAGCATTGACCCATCTAAGCCTTTTATACCTAACAAAAAAACACGCAGTGTAAGCGCCACCTCTGTGCTTGCCCACTGCCTGCTCTCAGATCTTGGACTCTGGTTGGCTCTCAGGCTGTTTCTCAAATAATCTGCTTTCCACAAATCTGATGGGAAAGTTATTGCCTGGCTGCCCCAGCCTGCCTCGCCTCCGCCCTCTGCAAATTTTGGATGCCTTTCCTCTCCCATACTCTTATTTCTAGAGGAAACAGCAAAAGGAACCAGCAAAAACATAGGTTTAGCTAAGGGCGGACAGCTCCCCTCATCCTACCTGCTAGTGCCATTTACAAAGCTTACTGTGTAGATGGGGAAACTGAGGCGCTGGGAGATGAAAAGCCCAAGGTCAGCTGAGGCTACTGGCAGAAAGCAGCTGCACCGCCTGGGTCATGCTTCAACACTCTGCCTGCCAGGCAGCCCAGCATCACTCTGCAACAGTTCAAACAGAGGTTTCAATATATACATGATTGATGAGTGATACGAAGTTAAAATTCTGTGTATCCAGGCAAGGTTACATGAGCAGAGCATGTTTGATTTTTTTCCACCTGTTTTTTTTTTTCTTCAGTCCCTGTTCATTATATCATGAGCAGGATTTCTGTTTTGCTTTGCTGTTGCTATGCCCTGTGCTCTGCTTATTTATGTCAGTGTTACTTGAGGTCCAAACTGCCTCATCCAGTTTGACCCCCCCCTGTTAACTTCAGACACAGAGCCTGTAAAGTTTATGAATTTTAGCAGGGGGCAGAATTTAAGTTTTTTTTGTCCTTATTGTTGCATTCCAATTCAGAGGGGACTGTGATTTCCTGGAGTCTTTTCCAGTTATCAGGATATCAGAGGGAGAACTTGTTTCTCTCATAAGGTCCCTCTAACATCTCAAATTCCAATCATATACAACAGCTTGCTTTAATGTTAAGCAACTGGGAGAAGGCAAGGGAGAGATAGGATATGGTTGTCACTTAAATTCTGTGTTCCCCAAATAGCTCATACATATACACATCCTTATACATATTCTGTATGAATATAAAATAATAATCCAGTAGGTGTTGTGATTATTGTAATTCCTGAGAACCCATTCTGGCAGGGAAATGCACACCTCACTTTCCCACCCCATCTGAAAAAAGTGCAGGGAAATCAGAGGGATTGTGATCAGACTGGTTGCATTCAAGTTTGAGTTTTGCTTTACTTGGGAAAAATTATCTCATCCATGGCAAGTACTGCGCATGCAATTCTTGGGGCAAAATGACAGCAGCTTCTTTCTTCAGCCTTTCAGAAGGAAAGAGAAAAAGGATAAGCAGGTGCCTCTGGGCTTCTAGGGAGGGAGAAGTCTATGCAGGGCAGCTGTAGGGTGACTGGGGACTTGTGCACCCCTCACCCCACCACCTGTGGTTGTCCATCTGGGATGGACTTGTGTCTGCTCCATGGGGCAGGTGGAGATGAAGAAGCATCAGGCCTTAGCACTGAGAAGCCTTCTCCTGCCCAATACTTTATATCCTGTGCTCTGTGTCTGGAAATGGCTGCAATACCTTGTTCCAGCTATCTGGAGGCACAAGCTGCTGCCCTCAGCTGTTTCCCTTGGTAAATCACTCCTAAAAGCAAACAGCAAAACTGGCCTTGCAGATTACTCCATTGTTACAGTCTTTCAAGGGCTCCAGGCTAGACCTTTCCTGCCCAAAAAACGCCAGTAAGAATGGGTTTGTCCAGCTTTTCCCAGTTGCTCCATTAGAGGAATGGGCTGCTCTGGAGTGGGTTGAGAAAGCACGTTGTGGAGGCAGCTGTGGTGTATCTGCTCAGCACTGATGCATCCCCTTAGGTGTTACCAGCTCTGGGCTCCATGCAGCCTGGGGGACACCTGGAGATGTCACCCTGCTTCCATCTGAGGAGAGCAGTAGTGTCCTTGTGGATGCAGCTACTTTTGGAAGCAGGAAACTGCTAATGAACAAGATTAGTCCAAAGTAGGTCAGGCCCCTGAGGACAGATTTTGAAATTGGTCCAGTGTTCAATATGTCCTTAATTGCTTTTCCTCATCCCAGGACCCAGTGAAGATTGCAGAGGGCTGATCATTTACATCATCAGCAATTCTTTTTTCTATGTAGATGGTCCCTTGAGCCCTGGGAAATGTCCCCTGTGAGTCTCAAAACCCAGAATCACTCTGGGGGGTGAGAAAACAAGAATTTTAAGCACACTGGGTGAATGGGG
Source organism: Cariama cristata (assembly GCF_000690535.1). Taxonomy (NCBI): domain Eukaryota; kingdom Metazoa; phylum Chordata; class Aves; order Cariamiformes; family Cariamidae; genus Cariama; species Cariama cristata. The sequence goes on along the minus strand of NW_009632934.1, from coordinate 7,368 downwards.
AGCACTTCTGAACACTCAGACCCATCACTTCACCTCTAGAAACATAAATGCCAAGAGTGAAGACCCCAGAATTGAAGTGATCTGCAAATCCCAAGAAATTAAGCTTAGCAAATCAGAAGGTACAACCAGATGACAGAAGCACTTGAAAAGGTTCATGTGAGAGCATCATAAGTGTGTGCAACAGGGGATTTAGCACTGATTAATGAAAAATTGCAGGTGAAATCCTGGCTTCTGGTGGGGTCCTCGGGCTTCGCTGCCCACCAGTATGCTAGAGCTTTGCAGGGAGGATGGGGAAAGCTGCAAAAGCTGTGAGTACCTAAACCAAGTAGCAAGCCCCAGTCATTGCATTCCTCTGCTCTGTGCTAACCTAAGAACATTGCCACACAACTCCTGAAGCTGCAAGAAGAGCAGTTGGCACTGGGGAGCTGGGAAGTAAACTGATGGATCTGACTTCAAGCAACATGAAATAAGAGCTTGCTGGAGAGTTGGCACCATTGCTGCTGCTCAAGGGGAGCTTCCATGTGCTTTGGAGATTTGTCTTGCTGGGAAAGGAGTGATGTCAACCTCCAAGAGTAGGTTGTCATCCAAAGCAACAAGGAAAGCTGTTCTTCTGGCTTAACCTTTTGTGGGCTGTGCTATTTATAGCACTTCACTATGTGCAAATAACAAAGTTTTTGGGTTTTTTTTGATGAACATTTATATTTCCAAGGGAAAATTTCTTCAGCCTATAACCAGTCTTAGTATCTCTGCTGGGGACACTAAGATAGCAGTTTTTTCAAAAGATGTCTGTTGGTTTTCCCTTTCTGCTTCTGGGTTTTGTGAACATAAGGTGTCTTTGAGTGCCTGAGTCCCTCAGAGCTAAAAGCCCTGCTGCAAATTTCACTTGTCCTTACTACAAAACCAGTTCCAAGGAGTTCCTGAGGCTCCAAAAAGGCACAGGTGACTGGTAGAGTTTCTAAAGACAGTTGTCTTCAGCAGAGAGGGGAAATGTGGGGAAGTGAAGGGAGGAGAATTCCCCCTGCGCACACTTTGGGTTTCACATGCTGTGTTGCTGACCAAGGTTTCATTGTCTGCTTTCCCAGGGCAGCTTCAATGGAAGCTCCTGTCTGTGAGGAGCTCAGGCTGCTGGTTTCACTGGTCTTGACTGGTGTCCACAGACCCTTCCTGCTGGGCAGAGCAAACCCAACCTTTCCTGTACCTGGTGCTAGCTGCAGCACGTCTTAGTACTGGGCAGGCAGGCTGTGCAGTGATTTATGAACACAGAGCACCCACTTTGAATCTGCACTTACGGGCTCCTTCCTTACATTTCCATACACTGATTTTGGGGCACAGTGGTTTCCTAATTTCAGGAGCCAATTAGGAAGGATCTCTATCATCTATGGCACACCAGCTGAATGCCCTTGCTGAATGTTTGGTTTGGCATTTGCTTGGTTTCTTCTAGAAGCCAGTTTGGGGACCCTTTGCTTAACTCTCCTTATGGTAATATATTGAGACAACCTACCCAAAAAGGATTTTGGTTTAGTGGTTTCTTTCCTACCAGCCTCTTCAAGAGCCTTCAACAAGATATTTTCTGCTGCATTCCATTTTTAACTTATTTATAATCTGTGGTAACACCTCTTCTGATCTGTGAAAGGCTAGCAGCTTTTCATCACTGAGTGCAGGGAAGACAGGCAGAGGTGTGCTTTATAGGATAGGCAGAAGATGCTCTGCACCTTCGCTGCTCAGATGAATCCTGAAGAGTGGAAAGGCAATGCCCAAGCCCTTTTTCTTTGTTGATATTAATTTCCCCATGTACAGAGCAGTGGAGACACAGGTGGCACTGGTCGCTCTGGCACAACTGGTTAGATGAGGAATGTGCTCAGGAAAGGGGCAAAGCAGGCTCTTGCTGCAAGGGCATCTGGTGAGGGTAGGCACACCAAACTGGCAAGGATGGCAAGAGCTAAACAGCAGAATAATTTTTCCCAACAATTTGCTTGTTGTTGGACCAGACAAGCATCACACAACTGGAAGTTATACCTTCATGAGGTGAATTATTTGGTTCTTGGTGACGGTTTTGCATATATTTCTCCTATTATCCCTTTTCAGACCTCGAATGTCCCGTTTTTTAGTGACCAGTCCATAACAATATTTGCATCCTTCCGCTCCAGTAGGGGATTTTCATGCTCTCCTGACTTGCCTCCAGTGACTTTGCAGAGTTAAGCAACTGCAGAGCTTAGAGTAGGAAACTATTTCCCACAACAGGCACTGCTACCGGCAGTGCTGTATGTCAAGCATGTTAGCCCAGTCCAGGAATTCTGTCTCCCTCAAGACATTCGCAATACAAGCTGTAAAAACATGCTGGACTTTTTATATGGAGAATAAGGACTAGATTTTCAGGAGAGCTGAGAGACAGACTTCCCTGGTTTCCTGCAGGGCTGGACTCCATTGTAGTTTCTTTATTGTAAATCTTTTCAGGCTAGTTTAATAGTATCATCTAGAGTGAGTGTTCAGCTGGAGAGGAAAGGTGCACACTCAGTGTGAATGATCTGGCAAATAGGTCCCTCAGTGCAGTATTTTGTTTGCTGATTTGATGCCCATTGTGGCCTTGGTAGGACTACTGAGTGACTTTGTTACTCAGAATAGTATAAGGTTTTAATAAAACCTTTACTTATTTTAGTTTTGCTTATTTCAGCATGAATGAATCTTGTAGAAAGTGACTTTTTCTTTTACTTTAGCCTGAACTGGGAGTAAAGACCAAGGGATTGAGTGCTGCTGGAGTTGGACTGTTGTCCTGCATGGAACTAAAATCCAGCTCTGATGGCAACAAGCTGTGCCACTGAAAAATTTCCTGAAAGCCACAAATGAACTACAACCTTCCTGCTGGGCTATGTTTACCTGAATTTCATCTCCAACAGCTAGTAGGAGTATTTGTACCCTTAGCCTATCTGCCATTGGATGCCATCTGCAAAACTACCATGGTGGCAAAAGCTATTGAAGTTGGAATTGTGGCACTGGTGGTACCACCAGTCACCTTGTAGGTTACAGTGCAGTTGCTAGAGTACGCACTGTTATCACCGTCTTTGGTCGAAAATAGTATGTTTTTGTTTTGGGCCAATGAATCCCCTATGGAGAAAACAAGTCTTGTTAAAAATCAACTTCCGTGTGTCACTAGAGCCCTGTCCCCACCAGCATGGCTGGTCCATCCTGCATGTCGTCTCTGGCCTTCCAGGAACATGCAGTTCTCTGCAGCAGGGCAAAGTCGCTACCCTCACACCTCCCCTTACTCCAGCCAAGGGTGGTGAGGACCAGTTGAGTGAGAGTGGAGGAGGCAGTTTGGACTAGTGGCAAGGTCTCTGTGATCAAAGATATTTAGGTCTGGCTTGTCTCTCTCTCGCTGCTGTTACTTGCCTGTGACAGTGTGCTGTCTGAAGTACTAGAAAACCCAGAAATGAAAACAGCTATCAGTTGCTATTTTAAGTGTCCAATAAATTCCATATCCAGGTCCCTCTTCAGCAAAATGTTGCTACATCAAAGTTTCCCTTTGCAAATAAAGAGCTTAGTTGGTACAACTGATTCTGGATACCTGATGGAGTGAGAGCTCCAGGGAGTATTATTAAATTATGCTGTGCCTTTTTAGACTTTAGGACTAGTGACCTTGGTCTCAGAAGAGCTTGTAACCCCAGGAGCATCGGTAATGTTCTGGGGTGGTATTTCACAGATGAGACAAGATCATTCGCGTGATGCAAAAAGCATTTCATGTCTTGCCACTATATAATACAACATTTCATCTGCAGATCACCCTTGCCTTCCTGGAAGCTCCAGTTTATCCCTTGGATGCTCCTTATTTGCATTGCCACTGCGGAAGTTTCCAAGGATGAGTTTGTAATTTTCAGTCTCCTTTAAAATTCTGAATGATGTATATTAGGCAAATGATGGTTGTTGTCAAAGTCTCTCAGGTCAATGCGAAGCTCATCATTGCCTAATCACAACAATTTACAAGCACACTAGTAGACACATTATGCCAGCGCTTTGTTGGATTTTTTTATTCTGTATTTCTATTTCTGTGGTCTTTAGGAATTCTGATTTATTACTGAAGAGATTCCTCACCCCTGTTTAGCTCATGGTCACTCCTCAGCTCATTAAATATCCATAGCACAACTGAAATCAGTGCTCCTGGATGTTAGCTGAGTCTCCTGCCTCACCTCTTGACTTACAGGAAAAGCTGATGTCTTTTTTTTGGGAAAAAACAGATTTTGTCAAATCTTTTTTTTTTCCTTCTATTTGTAATGATTTGTTTTGGTGCTCCATCTTTATGATTATCTTGTTCCTTCTGAACTTACAGCATTCCTCCATTATCTTTCTCCCTCTTGTCTTAGAGTAAAGCAGTGGATTGGGATGTGCTATGGGACATGCAGAGGGGAAAATGCTGTGGTTGCTGCCAGAGTTATCCCCAGCAGGTTTTTCCAAAGACAAATCGATGGCTCCATGGACTTTTTCTGAGACTGTAATTCGTACAAAAAAGACCGGGAGCCAGCTGACCGAATTCTGGCTTGAGAATGACAATATTCATATGCTGACATCAAAGGGTAAAGAAACTGCTAATGCATTTTCCCAACACCGTTCTCACCCAGCGGCAGGAACTTAAAATAAGTCCAAATGCAACAGCTCTTCAGCACAGCCTGACCAGGGAGATATGGAAACAGCTGCATCCCCAGCCCCTTGCCTTCAAGCAGAGCCTTTGAGGGAGACAATGAACGTGGCTGCTATTTTGGCTGTCTCAGTAGGGATGGAGGGTAGGAGCGGTAGCTTTAGACAGTGAGTGAGCTGTGAATAACCCTGGCAGATGAGTCTTAAAAGAGAAAGAGAAAGAAAAGTTATGCCTAAAACAATTAGAGCATCTTCAGTGCAAGGTGAATGATGACAGGGAGATTTTCATATGAAGTCATTTTATCATGAAGCTGTTCCAAGTGTCATGTGGCCTACAGCAGATGGAATGACAAAGTCCACTTTTGGGGAAAAGATTGTTTGTGTGCATTTGCTAGGGATCTTATAAAATAGAGCAGTATTCCATACTCCTGCACCTCTGGATCATGGCTTAGTAACAACTATTAATCATAATAAATGATGGCATGATGATTAGGATTAAGGAAAATATTTAATTTGATAATTTAGCAATGTATGCACGGTCCTGGAAATTTACCCTGTAACTTTAACGCTCCTTATCACAGTGCCATTAAGAAAAGCATAAAATAAAAGTCTGGGATTTTTTTGGCTCTAACTGAAACGAAAAAACCCTCATACAATTTATTTTTTAAAAAATGGAGTGTGATATTTATTTCTCTGTTTTATGCTTCACATATTAAATGCTCTAGTTTAAAGACCCACAGACTTTCACAGTCAAAAAGCCATCCTGCGATGTCCAAGATGTTTTGGATCTCTTTTTGCTGCTTGTTGGCTTAGGGGCAGGAATCTGCTTTCCCACAGGGGCTGATGTGGCGGACAGATGAATGGGCATTTGCCTTAAACATTTTTGGTTCATAAGATATGCTGGCCCTGCAAAGAACTGGACAACAGCTAATTGTGCATGTGCAGGGTGCTAGTTCATCGATCTTGGGGAGGGTCTCCTCAAACACCTGGGATGCACTGAGCCTGTGCCGAACGAGACCATGCCCACCTTCACATTGTATCATGCCCACCATGCATATGCATCAAGTTTCTTGGAACTGGGCGGAGATTTGAGGACTTGAACTGTGTAAAAAGGTAACACCTGAAGCTGGGGTGGGACCCCCACCACCAAGACACCAGAAGAAAGAGGACCAACGGGACGCCGCTGGATCCATGGATGGTGAAATCTTCTTCATCTCTCTCTCCCTCTTTCTCTCTCCTCCCCTCTTTCTTTTTATGACTAGTTCTAAGTAAAACATGCAGCACGGGACTTGTTAATCTAGTTACATCATCCACTTCAGTAGTCATCATGGAGTTATTGTATTACCCAAACACCTTGTGTTTTGTATTAATAAATCTTAAAACTGGTTGGCTGGTGTCATTTCACTTTAATTCAGTCCAAGGGAATTATGAACTTGGTCATTGATCCCAAGGGGAAGAAGGTCATCCTAACGAGCTCCTTTTGGGTCATGACAGCTGGGGCAGCCTTGCACCTCTGCCTCAGTGGCACTTACCAGCCAGCTGCCCCGTCCATGTCCATCTCGTAAAGCACAGCCGCGGCAGGGCAATCCCAGGGGTAGACGGTGTACCAGTCGCTCAGGACAACCCCTCTGGCTAACAGCTCCCAGCAGCTCTTTGCTCCTACGTAGATATTAAACCAAGAATTAATTACTGATAGGTGAACTGGAAAAGGAAACTAGCATTGCTGGCAAAGTTGTCACTGTTTTAGGTGTTTTAAAATTGCATAAATATGGGGAAAGGAAAGTGCTGACAATACTTGGGTAGATCTTGTCTGGGTATGGGTCTTATTCTCAGATTGTTTATTTTTAGATAGAAATGTGCACAAGAACTTACTCAGAGACACATACTTCTGTTTAAAGAGACTGACTGAAGCACACGTTCCCCAAATCCCATCATCTAAATTCAACTCTAAGCAGCTTTTCTGTTTGGTTTTTTTCTTCTTTTTTCTAAAGGATCCTTGTAGACTTGTGTACATATAGTTAGCAAAATAAAATTTTATGAAAGACATGGTATAAAAGACATGATATAAAACACAACAAAAAAGGAGACAAGATGGGTGTTTTAGGAAACACCCACCTTTTCTACACAATAGGTCTGGCACATCTGTCAGAAAAATACAAAGATCTTAAGTAGTGACCGGAAAACTGGTGTAACCTCTTTATTTGTCCTGTGCAATGAAACAATAAAATTAACGGCCCATAGTTTATGTTGTGCAGCTATTACTAAACAGATCTTGAGTTTTCTTTTTGAAAAGAGTATACTTTATTGGACACATAAGTCTATGAATTTTAAGAAGAACTGGAAAGAGGAGACTGGTTGGCCTGATCTCCACCTGGAATGGCTTTTTTTACATGACCACAGGATCAGCGGATAATTCAGGCTGGGAAGCACCTCAGGAAGTCTCTTCTCCAAGCTCCTGTTCAAAATAGGATCAGTGCTGAGCTTAGACCAGGTTGCTCGTAGCTTTATCCAGTTGGGTCTTGAAAAATCTCCAAGGATGGAGATTGCACAGCACTCCTCATGGGAAAAATGTGTTTGAATTGGGTTTATTCTGCTGATGTATACTTGGAGGTTTCTGTGTGTCCTAGTTTGGCTGAAACAGAACTATTTCTGCTTTCAGTAGATTTTATTTTCTTCAGTTCAGTTTTCTCAGTACCTGCCCTGTCTGAAGCTCACTACAGGCTCCAGGCAGTGCCTGCTGTC
>NW_009632933.1:5044-6859 GCF_000690535.1 Cariama cristata | reverse complement strand
TTTAAAATATAATACAAAACATAATAAAAATATAATAAAATATAATCGAGTTACATTCACATTGCTTCAAGAGACCATTTCTTGTTTTCCCATGTCCAAACACTCCGAAATAAGAAGACGACAGGTTTTGAGCCTAAACCTTTCAGCTCAAGTCTACCTCTATTAATAATCAGTTTCGTGTAATTTTAATGAACAGTCATAAATCAGCTCTCTTGTCCCCCCACCAGCTTGGCCGATAACACCTCAAGGAAAGGTCACGGTTTCGGGTTTTGTGGCGATCGTCTCCAGAGTTCCAATAATCAGATACATCTGCAGTTCTCGGGTTACCCGATAATACTGTACAAAGAATAGGGTCACTGCGGAAAGTTCATTTCCAAAGGCAGGTCCAAGATGGGAGACCTGAGGGGACCCAGCGACCTGGGAGAGGTGGTCCTGAGGAACAGGGACCTCAAGAGACCTGGGAGAAGGGGCAGCAAAGTTGAGATCAGTCAGTGTAACTTCAGTGCCTAGAGAAACACTGGCATAAGCATCCAATCTGTAGGCCCTTAAAAGATAACAAACAGATAAATAACAGCCAATGTGCGTTTGATAGCATTTGTTCTTGATGAGTCCCTCTAGTTTCCTTCTAAAATCAGGCAAGGGGCTTTGCAGAGAGCGCAGAAATGCCATTTGGCTTTGGTATGGCATGATACTCTTCTTTTAGCCAGCTAAGGAAGCACTGTGCAGGTGAAATTATGAAATTATGACTGCTGGGGTCGTGCTCGAAGGTCAGTTACAAATATTGCATCATTTGTATTAGGAGTGAACTTATGGGGGTCCACACGGTTGCGTTTGTTCAGTGCTTTCATTAGTAACTGGAGGATGAATGGAAAAGGTGCTCGCAGTAGGGCTTGAGCTGAAGGACACGGTCACGCCAATGTGAAAACGGCAGCTGTCACTCAGGGATGTAGGAGCAGGACACAGAGTCATCCCTCCCCTCTTCTCACCAGCGGTGAGGCTCCAGCTTGCATCTTGCGGCCGCTTCTTTGCACTGCACGTACAGATGTGCTAAAGAAAGTCCAAAGAGTACTGATGGGAGATCTAGCAGGTGTGTCCCACGGGTAGAGGGGAAGTGAATTAGGGCTGTTAGCCCTAGGGAGAAGATGGAGAGTGAAGGAAACACACGGATCACTCTTAGATACGCAAAAAGCTGCAGCAGAGAGAGTGGAAATCCTCTCTTCTTCCAACCATGGCAGAAATAATGGCTTTAGAGCAAGGAGGAGTCAGATAGACCTGAGGACCGTCTTTCTGATAGTATATGGATAATGAGGTACCAGGGGAGATGGCCTCAGGAAGCCATGAAGTCTCTGCAAGCAGAAATTTGTCAGGACAGGCACCTGTCAGGATGTTCATGAAGGCAATGAAGTGTTTATAAATAGTCTTATTCAACGCATTCCCCCAGTGTGCATGTGCTATTGCTGCCTACGTGTAATAGCCACCAGAATATTCTTTTGTATCCATGACATTGTAGACAGTTTAACCTGACATATGCAAAATTGAGCAAGTATTTAATTTATTTTGTCTGAGTCGCAGACTCCCCACGTTAAATACATGAACTCATATTTAGACTGTATTTGCAGCACGACTGAAAAGTACCGAAGAAATCTAAGCTCATTCTGGGATTACGTTCCTGCCTGTTTGTTTTGGCATGAGATTTTGGGGTCTGGAAGAGAAGGATGGGTAGGGAGGGGGAGGATCTGTTTTAAAAATATATGCATCTTCTGCAGACCTTGTAAGGCATCCAGCAGGAGCTGCTTATAGCGAGGGCCAGAGAGA
>NW_009632933.1:0-5013 GCF_000690535.1 Cariama cristata | reverse complement strand
GGGGGGAGTGGTCTTTTAACAAGCACTTCAGCCACTGATTCTCGCAGGGGCTCAGTTACATGGGAGCACGCTGCAGAGCATAAGGCAACGGCCAGAACACGATCCTGTCTCATCCTGGAAGGAAAAGTGGCCTCCCATTCAGAGGGCCACACCAAGGTCTTCGAATCCCGCAAGCTCAAGCACTCAGGTTAGGGTCTTGAAATCCACCCAGCTCTGGAGTTTCTTTCCTTTGAAAGGTCTGACTTTCACTAAAAGGGAGAGGTCTGCCAGGAAGGAGCCCACATATGGTTCACATTTACAGGTTGAGTGTTTGGAAGAGCCCCTCAATCTCTCCAACAGGCTCAGGGTGGAAAAGGAGAGATCCCCTTGGCTGGCGTAGTCTTCTCTGCCAGAAGGGACTGACCCATCCAGGTGCTGGTTTTTACTTAGGACTCAGTACTTTGTCAGCCAGGGCCTCACTAAATCCCAGAAGAGACACCATTTTAGTGCAAGATACAAAAAAATCTCATTTTATTTCCACTTGGGTTTGTTAGAAAGTTTCCATACCAAAGCACATGTGTGGGTATTGTATTTCCTTACAATGTATCTGGTAGCACTTGGAGATTTATAGTGTGTGTTGGGCTTCACTGTTTATTGCTAAACCACAAGTCCCCTTCTCCTTTCCCAAACTGGCTTTTACTCCCTCCTTATCGGGTCCTAGTCCTAAGGGCAAATGAGCGTGCTGGTTTCAATTTTCCTCTCTCCTTAAAACACACATCTAAACTTTAGCCTAGTATTTATTTGCTTTGATTTCAAAGAGGACATCTACCACAAAGCTTACTTTGACAATGTGCAATGTTATCAAAAAAAACCAGAGACAAATCGAATCCAGCAGTATTCAAATGCTATTCAAAAGAGACTAATCAGCCAAAATGGAAGCTTCTTCCTATGACTGTATTGTTCATCTCTCTCTGAATCTATAGCAAAATGAAGTCTTTTGCTGTGTGCAGAGAATGCAGCAGAATCCTTCTGCTGTTTCCTTCCTTTCTGCAAAAGCCATCCTTTCTTTCCATGCGAGAAGCATAACCTCTCCTGCAGGCCGTCTTAGTTACTGGAACCATGTCTGTCTTCTCTGTGCAAATAATATTTTTATTTCCCTTCTGTATCAGCCTGATTTTATTAACTTCTTTGTGATTTTTATTCCTACTTCAGTTTTTAAAACTGACTCGATGCTGTAAGAACTAAAATGTGAAACACGATATTATGTTTCTTAGTGTTAATTAACAAATCAGTATTTTCCCTTTCCCTAGTCAGAGAAAGCTCAACTAAATCCTTCCCCTCCTGCTCTTCCTCGACCAGTTGTTCACTTCTCTGTCCATGTCTCGGTTAAAGGAAAAAAACCCTATGCTGCCTTCTGCATGGTGTCCTATGCAGAGCATACTTACAGCCTCCCTAACCTCATCCTTAATGTCTTTATTCTGCTTTTCAGTGTCTCTTCTCAAATCCCTTTTAAATCCTACTTCCATGAGTGATGTATTTTAAGGTGCACAGATAATTCAGCCCATTGGCATTTTTGCCATCACCTTTACCTGTCTGATCTATTTATATAAGCAAAGGGCAGAATGTGGCTAAACACTGTGTGGTGTTAATTTTAACGAGAAGAGCTTAGAAGTAGAGTACCTATTATGTTACGAAAGGCATTAAACATGCAGATTTTGTGTGGTTGTCAGGACAGCTTCAGTAACACTTCACAACAGATTTGGATGCAGGAATCTTCGACATCGGTACCTTTAGTGAGCAAGAGGTTTAAAGGTGGAAAACACAAAAGAGCAACATGTTAACGAACGCATCAACGGAGTGTTGCTGGGATCACAAGGATGACATATGTTAGTTACTGATAGCCAACATTATTAAGTAAAATCACATTGATCTGGTTATTAATCAGTGGAGATGTCTTGCCAGCATAAAGCAAGAAATTGCTATTTGCAAGATGTGATGGAGCCACAGTTTTCCAGTGTACTTTTGACTGGGAGCAAACAGGTCTATCACTTTACTTTTCCTTGCTGTAAGCTTTGTCTGGCAACAGTAATAGATATAGAAAAACTTGAAAAAAAACCAACCCATCCACACCTTTGCAAAGCTGCTGAAGAACTTTGATCCTCTGTAAGGCAGCCCTACAGGGGAGCAGTCCTGGGAAGTCAGTCCCTGGGTTCAAGCCGTGTGCCCAAGCTTTGGGTATGATGCCTGGGGGTTATTAGGCACCTCTGAAACAGGCTCTACAAAAGCCAGCACTAAGGTAGCTAAGAGGAAAGGCTGAGGAGAAGGAATTAAGCCTAAACCCCCATGGAATTTTACACTTTGCTTGGGGCCAGACTTGCGGCAAAGCATCTCTGAGGGGCTGGCACCGTGTCAGTGCAGAAATTTCTGATACAAAAAAAAGAGGAGGAAATCCTTCTCATTTTTTTTCCTTCTCCTCTAACATGCATACAGTGATTAGAGCACTTAAGCTGTCACAGATTCAGTTTTTTTCAAAAGGATTTGGGTGGCTCTGTACACCGTACAAACCTCTTAGTGCCATGGGAAATACACTGATCTGACTGGCTAAGGCACGCAGGCCTCCAGGGCTAGCCATAACTGAAAGTGGAGAAGAACAGGTGTGGATTTTATGTATGTATTTTTGTCAGCAGGGGCATAAATTCCCTGTGGTGGAGACATAGATATGTTACAAACATACATGTACGAGTGCTCCATTGTGGTCTCAGCCTCAATACTGAGAGTCATCGCCTGGCTTTGTAAGATTGAGTAGATTAGGTTCAAGATATCGCCAAAGGAAAATCGCAGAAAAAAACCATCTCTGGACTATAGCTGGAAGCTACACCATGGAAATAGATAAATAAAAAGTCAAGTTTCGATGCTTGTTTTGGTGGGGATCTTGCCTGAGGATCTTGGCAGGAGTATATGAGCAACTTAAAACAAACACCACCACTTTTAATTGTGCAGGTTTTGGGAGCAAAGACCTGATTTATTGTGTATTCTTAAGGCAGGAAAAGCAAATACTGGAGAGCAGAGTAAGGTGTGAGAGACTGATGCCTGAGACCCTGGTTTGGGGGATTGGGCTGGGGGGCAGTGAGAGTGTGGGGCAGAGACCTTGTTTGAGAGGAGGCACTTGGCAGAAGAGAGGCAGAGCCGGAGGCAGGGATGCCACCGCTGCCAGCGCTCACCCAGGTACAATAAACGATGAGGGTTTAAAACCTTGTATCCTTCTGCATCCCAAGCATTTGGAAAGGACTGTATTTAGGATCTACTCCTGTCCCACTGCCAGTTAAAACCAAGATGTCTCTTTAATAAGGCGCTAAAATACTGTCTTTCTCTAGTTATGTTTTTGTTAGGCCTGCTTAGGACAGAAGGGCAAGTCTAAAATGTGTGTGGAGGGGACACACACCTTGGTGAAGTTGTGTTTAGGGAATGCTGACGCCATTTATCGGAGCTCTGTGGAGGTCTGACAGTCGTTGTGTGTACAAGGGGAGTTAAAGCGATGTGAACCCGGGCTAAGGCAAGATTAGGGCTGGGTAAGCCTAGTACTCCTCAGAGCTGGTGCCCAGCTTCTCATTAAAAGCACACTGGAGGCAGGACAGCCTCAGCAGGGATGGGAACCGATTCTCCCCACTGTGTGGGGAGAGCCTCACCGCCCATGATCTGCCTTGCTCCAAATCCTCCGAGTTTGGAGGCTGTGTCTTTCTGTTAAAATGTTACTTGGTGCTTCAGTGATAGTTTTCATGCTGTCAGTCTGCTGCCTAAGAAACTACCACAGATCTACGTAGGGTACTAAGAGCTGGAGCCACCTCACTTGTTTTCTTCCAGGCAGCAGAGACCCTTATCCAGAACGGGATATGAAACCTGCCATTGCTGCAGGGACCCTCACAAGCCGCGACTTGGGTTCAGTAAAGGAGGGAGGCTGCGTTTCCTGGAGGCAGCAGGAACACTGCAGCCCCGAGGGGAGGATGGCGGCAGAGCAGTCCGGGGCTACAGGGTGGAGTGAGAAGCTGGGAGCACTGGTCAGCCCTTCTTTTAACGTGGACGGTGCTGGGGAGAGGTCTGGGATGGCGTCTGTTTCAGCTCTTGGTCCCTGCAGAGCCGCACACTGTGCCCTTCATGCCAGTGCATGCAGGTGTAGGGGCAGGGATCCTGGTACTCGCTTTGGGGGTTTCCACAACCCTCCCCTACCTAAAATCCAGTGTTACCAGCCCAATGGCAGCTTGCTCACCCAAGCATGCGGGTGCCTGTTTGTTTTTTAAGTTGTAAATGTAGGCCGTTAGCTGCAGCGTATACCTGAGGGCTGCTCACTTTCCTCCATGTCTCTTCCTCAGTGTTTAACAGCTTGCCTTTTCCTTCCGTGGCTCTGGAGCGATTTTTGGTGTGTCATCTTGGGGATCGCTCGGCAAAGGCCTCAGCCACCAAAGGTCAGGCGTGCCATAGAAATGCCTATTAATAGGTCTTAGGTGCTGGTTATGTCTAAACTGGTGTTTCCTGGAAAAAGGCAGCTTAGGTCCCCTGGCTGGTGGCTCTCTGGACCACTGCAACGGCACAGGGCCAGGCTGGCATCCACGGGGTGTCCCTCTGCAACACACCTCTTGCCAGCGGAGACAGGGGGTGCGGGGGAGTGATTTAAGGAAGCAAAAAGCTGTCTAGCCACTGCTGTGTGCGGGACGAGGGTTGGGCAGCACCAGGAGCATCTTTGCAGGCAGAGGCGGCTCCCCCCTTCCAAGGGGTGTCCGGGCACCTTTATTCCGGCAAACACCGACGTTTAAAATAGGATTTTGTTCAACCGGCGTTAAGTGACGCCGGCTCTATGTATAGTCCTTGCCCGGGACCGGCCAAGTGGAGCATCTTTGCAGGCAGAGGCGGCTCCCCCCTTCCAAGGGGTGTCCGGGCACCTTTATTCCGGCAAACACCGACGTTTAAAATAGGATTTTGTTCAACCGGCGTTAAGTGACGCCGGCTCTATGTATAGTCCTTGCCCGGGACCGGCCAAGT
>NW_009632932.1:46732-47848 GCF_000690535.1 Cariama cristata | reverse complement strand
AGTCTATTCTTTGCCCAGGTGCCTTCTCAACTGTCCGTGGCTCTTGCACAAAGCATATGTTATGTTTGGAATACCAATCAGAAAGACAAGCAAAGAAGCATTTTTTCCACCCCAAACTTTTGCATGAAGGGCTGTACCTCATTTCAGTGTAAAATACCTGCCGTGTGCTCCTCTAGAGCTGAATGCCATGTTACCAGCGCTGCAGGAATGGACACCCTGTTCCTCAGCTCAGTGGTTCAGGTGTGTGCTGCAACTGCTGTAATGTTTCCTCTGAGGGCCAAGATTTTCTTCCCCAAATTCCTGTATAGCTCCTGGAATCCGATTTAAACATTAGTTAGACAATGCTTAGTACTTTTGCTCTACCAGCACCTTTCCAGATGTCATTAACAGTCAGAGCTGTAGAGATGGCCATTATTTTTGTTGGCCATGCTTTCCCTGAACGCAGGGCTCCCCACTTCTTCATTGCTTCTCGTGTGGTGGGTTGACCCTGGCTGGGTGCCCGGGGCCCACCAAAGCCGCCCTGTCACTGCCCTCCTCAGCTGGACAGGGGAGAGGAAATGTAACGAAAGGCTCGTGGGTTGAGATAAGGACAGGGAGAGATCACGCACCAGTTACTGTCGTGGACAAAACAGAGTTGACTTGGGAAATCAGAGTCAGATAATGAGAAATAAAACCAAATCTTAAAACACCTTCCCCCCACCCCTCCCTTCTTCCTGGGCTTAACTTCACTCCCGAATTCTCTCCCTCCTGCCCACCAGTGGCGCGGGGGGACGGGGAATGGGGGTTGAGGTCAGTCCATCACCCGCTGTCTCTGCTGCTGCTGTCTCTGCCGCTCCTTCCTCCTCAGGGGAGGACTCCTCACCCTCTGCCCCTGCTCCAGCCTGGGGTCCCTCCCACGGCAGACAGTCCTCCGTGGACTTCTCCAACGTGGGTCCTTCCCATGGGCTGCAGCCCTTCAGGCACAGACTGCTCCAGCCTGGGTCCCCTGCGGGGTCACAAGCCCAGCCACCAAACCTGCTCCAGCCTGGGCTGGGGAAGTCGTTGCTGGGGCTAGGTAGGCATTGAGCTAGCTGAAACACTGGGCAGTGTTTTGAGGAGAAGTCTTGAGTACTTACT